>NC_058131.1:454512974-454550841 GCF_016433145.1 Gracilinanus agilis
CAGACTTGCACGAAAATATTTATAGCCGCGCTTTTTGTGGTGGCAAAAAACTGGAAAACGAGGGTATGCCCTTCAATTGGGGAATGGCTGAACATATTATGGTATATGCTGATGATGGAATACTATTGTGCTAAAAGGAATAATAAACTGGAGGAATTCCATGTGAATTGGAAAGACCTCCAGGAATTGATGCAGAGTGAAAGAAGCAGAGCCAGAAGAACACTGTACACAGAGACTGATATACTATGGTAAAATCGAATGCAATGGACTTCTGTACTAGCAGCAATGCAATGACCCAGGACAATTCTGAGGGATTGATTTATGGAAAAGAATGCTACCCACATTCAGATGAAGAACAGCAGGAGAGGAAACACAGAAGAAAATCAGCTGCTTGAATACATGCGATGATGAGGACATAATAGGGGATCGAAAGTATCACACCAATGCAACTATCAACAACTTGGAAATAGGTCTTGATTAATGACACATGTTAAAACCAGTGGAAATGGGGGGCAGCTGGGTAGCTCAGTGGATTGAGAGCCAGGCCTAGAGACAGGAGGTCCTAGGTTCAAATCCGGCCTCAGACACTTCCCAGCTGTGTGACCCTGGGCAAGTCACTTGACCCCCATTGCCTACCCTTACCACTCTTCCACCTATAAGTCAATACACAGAAGTTAAGGGTTTAAAATTAAAAAAAAAAATCAGTGGAAATGCGTATTGGCCAGGGTAGGGGGGAGGTCAGGGGGTGAAGGGGAAAGTAAGAGCATAAATCTTATAACCATGTTAACTTTTCTAAAATATAAATATTAATAAATGTTTAAAATTTAAAAAAAAAAGATGACAGAGACCTTGAGCTTCCCTTTGCCCACCTCAACCCAAAATTCAAACAGTCCACATAACTCACAAGACTAGTGAAAGGCAAAAGTTAGGTTTGCTCCTTTTCACATCTCTTTCTATTCTGTTACCATAGTTCCTGGATTAAGATGGATATTTGAATTGGCCAAGGAAATCCTTACTGGTCCAATACTGCCTTTGTCCATTACTATCCCTAGAGTCACTTAGCTTCCTGTAGAATCTTGGATCTTCCCTGGAAGGGCTGAGTGGATATGAGGGCTTCCTTCCAGGGAATCCAGACCTTGTTTGTAGATAACCTCTTTTCTTTCTCTCTAACCTTTCCCCAACACTCCAGAATCTTGAAATAAATGTTTAGTCAACTTTTAAAGATACAACCAAAAGTATTTGTACACCATCAACACTATATCAGTGTGAGCAGGGAATTAGTATTTAGCCAAGGCATTAAACTTAGTCCTGGGAAGTTCACATCTTATTTAGGATGAAACTTAGGGAAGCAGGGTTCCTTCTCAGGCATTTTCTAAGTACGTTTTCTGCTAGGTAAACTAACCTAGCGCAAGATCCCCAGTACACAGCTCCTTTCATTGTTTTTATTTTTTTACCTAAACCTATGATTTTATTTATATAGGAAGCCTCTCTGATGAAGAAATCATTTCTACCAAAGCAGATTATCAATTGTTCTGCAACTTGGAGTTCCCTGGGTGCACAAAGATTTTGAGTGACTTTTGGAGGGAAGCATCACACTGTCAGCATGTGTCAGAGAACAGATTTAAAACTCCAAACCAGTTCTCTATCCACTAAAGCCAGGCTGTTTTCTTTGAACTTTGTAGGTGCTTAATAAATATTTGTTGAATCGAAAGAGTCCAAAGCATATTACAGGTATTATTTTTTGTATATTGACAATATCTAGGAAAGGGGAGAGGAGTTGTTTACCCTTGGTTTTACAGAGGAAGAAACTACAACAGAGAGATGCTTGGTGAATTATCTTGTCATACACTAAGCCAGGGTCTCTCTTGATTCCAACTTAGGTCTGTTAATACTAGACACAAGGCTATAACACCACTTAACAAATCAAGGCCCATAATTCTCTCTCTCTCACACACAATACAGTTGCAGTTTAAAAAGGAAAAGCTGCTTCATCTGAAAATAACACTCTTCATTAGGCAGCATTCCAGAATTTTTATTTTTATAATTTGCAACAATCCTACAGAAAATGTGTTACATTAATATTCAGTCTCCTCTTTTGTCACAGCCCACCTGAAGAAAGGCTGGGCTGTAAAAATTCTCAATATTTCTTTACTAAAAAATGTGTGTGTGTGTGTGTGTGTGGTGAATCAGACAGGAACACAAGGCTTGGTCGGGGTCAGTCCCTACCTGGGAAACAGAGGCTGATAGAAGCTGATACAGTCAACAGGATTTTACTTGACAATTCAGGTAACAGAAGTCTTTTCCTTCTGGTCAGTGTCATACTGCTTCTGCCAGAATTTGTGGATGATGCTTTTCCTTCTCATTTCCTTTTTCTCCCTGAGAAAACCCATGACAGCTCTCCTCCTGGAGGAGCTGGGGACGGTAGAAAACAGACCTGTGCAGACTTCAGATTTTTTATTTTTTTTATTTAAAATTAAAAAAAAATTTTTTTTTCAGCAAAGGACCAAAAGATGCATTCGAGATGGAGCGGGCCTTCCTGTAAAAACAAAACAAAACAAAAAAACAAAACAAAACAAAACAAAAAAAACTGGTGTGAAAGGACAGGAGGAAAGCATTGTTATTTTAAGGAGGAATTCTTGCACTCCCCCTCCCGCGTGTAGGTCATGTGTGCGCAGGGTTTGCTGGGAACCATGGAGAGGCTTCTGATGCTATAGCTGCGGCCGCCGCCACCACTAGAGTTGAGGCGGCTGCCTCCGGTAACCTGATCCAGCCTTCGAACAGATTGCTGGAAGGGCTGAGGCCAAACAGAGGGAGCATTGGAACAAAAGCCGTAGAGGCTACCTCCAGCGTCCGGGAAAGTGCAGTAAGTGAACTGTGCCTGGGATGCGGCTGCCCAGGATCCCATCCCCCGGGTACCTTTTGGATTGCTTCCCGTGGAATTCTTGGTTGGGGGGCGGATGGCGAAGAAGGCGGCGTCTGGGGATGTGTGAGGTGGTTTGTGGTACGGCGATGGTGGGGTGGGTCTCAATTTGGCTGCACCTAGGCAATGTGCGCGTGGAGAGGTGCGAGAGGAGAGATTTCTCAGAGCTCCCGCAGTGACTGTGAGTGAGATGCCTAGGAGACAGCAGGGCTGCCTGGCCCGGAAGATGCTTTGTTCCGACTGGTCCGCTGCACCAGCTGCAGTAGGTACGGAGTATCAATAGCCCAGGTTCCCCTCCTCCATCCTCAAGCTGGCTTGAAAACAGATTTTTGAGACCAATGGGGGTTCTTTATGTATTAATTCATATCTATTAGCTGTTCCCACCTTAACCTGCTTTCCTTAGGCTCTTCCCAGTCCTAGGAGTCATTCATAAACTTTTTCTTCAAATGGGGCTGGGCTGGGGGATTCTTGCAAAAATGCACTTATTAGGCTGAAGGGACTATTTGTTAAAAAAAAATTTTTTTTTGAAGCTGAATCTCTTCTGCATTTTAGGCTGCTGGTTTAAGCCCTAAATAAATACTGTTAATCCTCCGGCGAATCCTCCATCTCGTGGGGGTGGGGGAATAGGTTCACCTCCACCCTAGCCATGATTTAGCAACTTGCAATTAGGAAGGAAAGTATATTCAGTATACCAGGAGCTTGCCCCTCTCGTTCCCCACTCGGGTCTCCCCACACTGCTCCTTGAATTCAGGCATCATAGGATTTCAGGCCTTGAGAGATACAGGTTCTGGATGGAAGGGGGATGGGAACTGCATTCTGCCTCTCTCTCTTCTCTTTCCTCCCCTCCCTCCCTTCTTCCAGCTTGGCTTTCCAGGATACCACTATTATTATTTCCTTTCTGCTAGTCTGCAGTCTAATCCATTAGCAGATTAATAGTAATGGGGGGTGGAAATGGGGTTGATTGAAGGAAAAAAGGAAGGGAAAGCATTTAAACACATTTCACTTTCAACAAATACTGAATATCCACTTCAATAAAGTTCTATTCCAAGAGTTAGGGGTTTGAGGGAGCACAGTGTCAAGAGCAAGAGAGATGATGGTTCCCTTCTACACTACTCTGATCAGACCACATCTTTAATATTTTGTTCAGTTCTAAGTAGTACATTTTAGAAATGACATCAACAAGCTGGAATAAATGTTATAGGAGTATGCATATATGCAACTAAAACAATCTGGGCTGAATGGTTTAAAAAGATGGCTTAAAGGAAACATTGACTTGATCACAGATTCTGGAGCTGGGAAGAGCCTTAGAGAACAGCTTGTTCAAACTCCTGATCTTAAAAAAGAAAAGTAAAATTATTTGCAGAAGAGGGAAGTACCTTGCTTAAGGACACAGTAGGTAGAATTGAGATTTGAACTAGGATTCTTTAGTTCCAAATCCTATGCTTTCTATTATACCAAGTTGTTCCTATTTCTATACCTGTCTTCAGATATTTGAAAGGTTATACTGTGGAAGAATGATTAGATTTGCTTTGTTTGGCCTTAAAGATAAAAGAACCAAAGGGAAGTTATAGGTAGGAAAATTTCAGTTTAGCTCAAGGAAAAACTCCCTTAAAATTTAGCTGTTTGAAAGGAAATGGAAGCCTTGAGTTCTCCATAGCTAGAGGTCTTCAAACTGATGCTAGATATTAGATAGTCCAGTAGGTTGTAATCCAGTAGGATTCATGTTTTGGGTGGGGATTGGTTTAGGCACACAGATATTCCTCCTAGTTCTTCAATTTGGTGACACTGCTTTTTGTGAATCTATATGAATTTTTAAAAAGGTATTTCCCCCTTTTTCCCACAGTTGCTTCACAAACTGGACAGGGCTGAACCATGGTGGACCCTGTGCCTGAGGAAGAGGAGGAAAAGGCAGGAGCTGAACCAAACAGCGCTGGAGAAGATGGGGCAGCTGCAACTGCATCCTCTGTCCCTACTGGTGCCCAGCAACCCCCCAATGGAACATCTGCCTCTCCAAGCCTTCCTAGCAAAGCTGAGGGCCTGCCGAGCTACAGGGAGGGTCGGCAGCGGGAACAGTCGCCTATGCTTCACCTAGATCTGTTCAATTTTGACTGTCCAGAAGCAGAGGGCAGCCGCTATGTGCTCACCAGCCCCCGCTCATTGGAGGCCTGTGCTAGATGTGCAGTTAAGCCTGTGGAGCTGTTGCCTCGGGCACTGGCTGACTTAGTGCGTGAGGCCCCAGGCCGCTCTATGCGGGTGGCTACAGGGCTTTATGAAGTGTATGAGGCGGAGCGTCTAGCCAAGCTGCAGCAGTGCCGGGCTGAGCGCGAGCACATCATCAAGGAGGAAAAACGGCGTCTCTTCACTCCTCTGGGCTCCACCACAGCGGTTCCGACTACAGGTCCAGTCCTGTCTGCAGGCCCGGGCAGCAGTAGCAGCTGCAGCAGTAGCGCAAGCCTTCCAGCTTCACCTGCTCCCCGCGCTGCCTGCAAATCCTCATCGCATCCCTCACCGGGTCGGACCAAGCCTCCTCCAGCTGCTTCCAGACCAGGAAAAAAGAGTCACTCACTTGATTCTCTGTCCCGCCGGCGAGAAGGTACTCTAAGCTCAGAATCTGGGGCCTCTTCTTCCTCCTACAGTGGTGATAGTCTAAGGGAGCACTGGCTACCTCGAAGCCCAGCCACTGGCAGCCTCCTTGCAGGGTCTGCTGCCTCAGCCCCTAATCCACAGACTCGGCCGCCCGCCTTGACCCTCACTCCACTATCAGGGCGCAGTTTCAGTTTGAGCGACCTATGTCACTCACCCCAGACAACCCGCCATGTGGAGAGAATAGTGCGCCAGGTGCGTGAAGAGAAGGGCCTCCGTGGACTGCCAGAACGTGATCGTAAGATTGCGGCTCTTATGCTGGCCCGGCACCAGGAAGAAGAGCTCCTGCGTGAACAGCAAGCGTTTGCCCACGGCCAGTGGGAGCTGCAGCGGACCGAGGCCATGAAGCAGCGGGAAAAAGAAGAGAAGGAGAAGCAAAGAGCTCTAATGAAATGCCACCAGGTCTGGGTAGCACAAGTTGAGGACCGCCTGGACAAGTTGGACCGTGAGGAACGGAGGGCTGCCAGGCGACTGAGGCGCCGGTTTGCTCAAGGCGATGAGCAGAGGCTTGAACTCGTGGAGAGGCAAAGCCAACTTCGGCTTGAGCGGGCTCAGCGGGCGGCCCTGGAAGATAGGATGCGTAAACTGCAACAAGAACACAACCTCAAACTTTGGGAGGAAGGTCGCCAGAAAGAGCGGGAGAGGGTTAGCCACGCTCGACGGGAGCGAGCAGAGAGGGCAGCCCAAACAAAGCGGAGACAGGTCACCTATATACAGAGGGAGAAGCAGCAGCTAAGCCAGGCTGAGCGGGCACATCATGAGGCACTATTACAGGGGTTGGCCCGGAAAGAGCGGAAGGAAAATGAAGGACTGCGAATGTCTCTGGAAGCGAGCCTGGATAGGGCACAGGAGAACTACGAACAGATGCTGGCACAACGAAGCCGGCATTTGCAAGAGAAAGCACGGAAGGAAGAATTGCAAAGCAGGAGGGCTAAAGAGCTGGCGGAGCGCAAGGAAAAAGAACACCAACAGCATTTGGAGGCACTGGCCAGAGTTGGAGAAATGCGGATGCAGCATGCGACGCAGGTGGCGTCGGAGGCCGTGCAGTTGAAAGCCCGTCGAGTAGGGCAGAGCCGCCTGGAGAAAGAGCGAACGCAGCGGGCCAATAAGGAAAAGGTAGACCGGGAAAAGGACAGCCGACGGCGGGAGCTGCAGCAGGCCATCGAGCGCAAATCTGAGAGGACTGAGCGCCTATCCCGAGAGAGGCGGAGCGCGTTGGAGAATGCCCGTTCCAGTGCTCGCGCTTCTTTCCACGTACGTGAAAAGGTGCGTGAGGAGACTAAAACGCGTACCTTTGATCGAATGGCGATGGAAGCCAAGCTTCATGCTAGTCTAGGCAGGAAATGAGAGAGCTTTAGATCGGATGGCCCTTCCAGGGCTCTATTTCCCTCCACCATCAATGCCTCTGGCCAAGTATTTGGTTTCTAAAAAAGATTGGGAGATGGGGGAGGGAGAATAGCACAAATACTTCTTACCACTCCCACTATGGAAGAATACGTTGAACTTTACAGAAAGTCTATCTTTAATTTCTAAGGACTACTTTTCTTTGGGGCCTAGGGAGCTAAGAAGGCTCAGCACAATTCATGACCACTCTCGCCTGAGTTTTATCTTCTCATAAACCCTTACTAAGCCTCCTTTGGCCTTCTGGGTGGGGTTTCTTGGTAATGAGCAATGAAGAGCTGGTGAGAAAGGGTATTCTAGTGATGGATATTATAAATTATTCTGTCACTTTCTAGGTAATAGCACAAAAATGATTATAGCACTGTCCTTTCCCTTTTCCCCTTCTGTGGCAGCTACTCTCTGCACCTTTTTAAACAGGGTTTTGTTTTAAGTGCCATGACTGAGTGGAGAGAACAGTAGTGGCTGACATTGAGATGGACTCTTTCTAGCCCTCTTCCTCATCTTGAAAAAGAAAAGTATAGGTACAGTATCTGGGAATACTCAGAAAGGGAAGCACTGTTAGAAATTTTAATCCTACACAAGGTTACACAGGAAAATTTATTTTTCCCTTTCTGGTTTTAATATACACTTGCTGGATGTGAGAGAACTCTAATTCCAGAGAATGCCTTGTTATATCCTGATTAAAGTGTTATAGTGATGGTGGTAGTTAGGACTGACCATCCCAATGTAGAGTTTGGAAAGAATTCATAACCGAGTTGCTTTAATACTCACCATAGAGCTGTCATGCCTTAAATAGCAGTGCTATCCTCATGTGCCTGCTTCCATTTCTCCAATGCTTTGCCCTCGAAACATCAGGTGGGCTCCCACAGAGATTGGTCATGTATTACCTCTGTGGTAGAAGTATGAAATCTGTACAGCTCTGTTAGCAAAATTGTGTTTCTGGCAACATTGAGTACCATACAGAATTGCCTGTCTGCAAAGTTTGTCACTGGACACTTTGCTTTTTCAGTCTGTTTGTTAATATTTCTCTTCCTGTTGTTTACATGAGAAAAAAAGGATTGTCTTTCAACTAGACCCTTCATTACATAGGCTCCTTCCCCTCCCCAACCCCACCAAAAGTTATGTTGTCCTAAGAGTCCTCTCTTAATGGTTCCTGCTTCCCTTCCCTTCCAGTTGAAGTCATTTACCTAGTTTCTCTGCATCTGCCAAGTGGAGGTAGTGATATTTCTTTCCTAGCACTTCTGAGGCTCCAGGATTAAAGAAGAAGCATGAGTATTATGAACTACTTTTGCTTTTTTTCTCCACCTAGGATTGAGAGGAAGGAGAAGCTAAGTAGGGACAGGGATTGGACCTTTGATGCCATTTTGATGGAGGAAAGTCCTAGATAAAGAAAATCTCTCCATAAATGCCATTCAGCAACTCAATCTCAGAGAGTTTCCTGAAGCATTAAGAGGATAAATGACTTGCCCAGTATCATACAATTCCCCAAGAATTATCTAAGTCATGATGAGTTGCTAGTTGCCTCTGTGGAGGGAGTTCTTCTGGGGAGGTAGGGTGCTTCATTAATGAAATTACAGATGCTTCAGAGATTCAGTAGGCAGACTTCTTTCTAGTTTTGGTCAGGCGCTGACATCTATTGAGTATAAATGTCAGAGAAAACGTTGTATTTGTATTAAACTTAAGATCCTGATGAAATCAGGAGAAGTATCAATTTTCTCAGCTTCAATCTTGAAAAGGATTTTTTTATCCATGGAATTTTTCCTTATTGCAACCCAAATGTCAGTAACTTGTAATGGCCAGCATTGCTTATTCGTTGAGGGTTTTTAACTAAAAGATTATAATGCAGTTGTTACTTTCTTTTCCGTTATTAAATGTTAAAGGAACTTCTAAACTTTAATGAAAAAATCAATTCTCAGATTTATTTCTTCTATATGTATGTGTGTATATGTATCTTTATTATGAAATTGAAAATTGAGACAAGGTTTTGTGTGTAGAGCAATTGAAAGGTAGTTAGATAATATCTAAGTTCAGCCCAAGTTTATTGTAGTTGTTGTTCTTTTACTTACACTGTAACATGGGTACATCACCTCTGTGTGCCTCAGTTTATCCACTTGTAAAACAGGAACAATGATACCTATCCCTCGCTTATTTCATAGGGACATTGTACAAATGAATGAGAATTACAGTTCTGGGTGAGAAGGTCAATATGTATACAAGGAGGTACAATTAATTCACAAGCCCTCTTGTTTTATAGGTGAGGATACAAAGGCTCAGATATGGAGGATATAGAAAGATGATGCAAATGGGAGAGAGTATTTGTTTTCTCTATTGGCTGAGGGAAAATATAAATGATTGATCTGGAAGAAATAGAGTAAATTTGAAGAATGGGAAAACTTGACTTGCTTCTTCTGGGATAAGAATCTACCAGAGGACTCCAAGATTACTCCTGTTGCCACCTGGAAGATTTATTCACAGAGAATAGAGGTAATGAATAGAAGCAAGGGAAAGAGAGGTTTCAGTTTGTTGGAACTTGAGGCCAGGTCTTTGGTTTCAAAGTCAAGTGTTCTTCCCATATGAATTTACAGTCTTAGATTAAATTGATGAGTCAAGAAAAACTTATGTCATGCTCAGAACATGACAAAAACCTAACCCTATAGGAGGGCAGAAGTAGGAAACTTCCTTCTAAATATATATGGAACTTAGTTCTGCAGTTATAATTGAATCATAAAATTAGGGATTAAGCAAAGGTTCCATATAGTAAGGATTAAAAGGAAGAGAGTTTGACTTTATTTTTATAAATTCATTTCATATGAAGAGATTAAACATGATATAATTCAGAAAAAAACCCACTAGATTCAGAATGATAAGGTCTGAGTTTGTGTCCTGGCTCTCCTATACAAATTATGCCTGCCTTGCCTACCTCCCAGGGTTGTTGTGAGGATCAAAAGAAGATCATGTATATGGAAAGGCTTTGTAAAGTATAAAATGCTCTATAAATTTAAGATATAATTACTATTGTAATCTTTGTTTTGCCCCTTCCCTTCCCCATTCCTTTTACCCTCTATTTCTTGAATGACAGTAGGAACTGGGATGAAATTCTATACAATGTATTTACTAAGAAGTTAATAGCAAGAACCTTGGAAATTAAACCAGTGGGCTATTTTCTCAGAGCACTTCTTTTGATTTAGAGCTCTGTGGGTCATGTCAATAATCTTCTAGTTGATGAAAAGATGACCTTTTACAAAAAATCATTAGTGTTATTGCTTAGCTTGCTTGTTATCACACTCAGGAATGGTAAAGAGAGAGAAAGGAATAGTGATGACAATGATAGCTGATATTTATGTAGTACTCTAAAGTTTACAAAGTGTTCATATACATATGTGTGCATATATATTCATACATATGTGTATACACATATGTATACATTTGGATGTATATATGTATATATGTCAATCATGCTTGTTCAATGACTCCTATTTCCTCTTCATCCTACTACTGACTTGTTTCCTCTATGGATGTTATAATTTAAACATTTTGTCTCTGCTCTGTGGAGTACTAGGAAAGGATCCGTAATTCTCTTTATCCTTTTGTTAGCTCGGAGCTCCCAAGTCAGGAACAATACTTTTGGAAAAGAACATCCTAGTATTATATCTATTCTTAACTTTCTTCTCAGGATGCTTCCCCTTTAAGTTTCTTTTCTTAACTGTGTTTCCAGTAAATACAACCAAACTTGCAAAAGCCTATGGTTGATGCTCTTTTATAACAATAAAGTAAAGGTCTAAAACAAAGAAAGGTAAGTAGACTTGCCCCAAGTCCAGAAGGAAAAGGATTACTATTTCTTTTAGAGAACCAAAGGAGATAAATGCAAAATTACTTTCTTGGAGTCTCTAGTCTTGGGGTTTCAGTAACACAGAATCTGTCTCTATCCTCTTTGTGTCTGATTGACCCAAGGAATTTGCTCCCAGAATCCTGTTTTTTTTTTCCTTAGTGGCAGTTGCCTCAGTCTACATTTCTGCTCTCTCTTACATATCATTTCTTATATAATGATGGTGGTGGTAGTGGTGAGGGATTTGCCAATGAGACCCTAATCCCTATGAATATTTGAGGTGTGCTGGGCTGATACAATCTCCATCAGGGCTTCAGATAGGTAAATATTTAACAACTAGCTCTCTAGGGGAAAAAGATACTCACAACACATTTTTTATGTTGTATTTTTATTTATTTTGTCAATTATTTCCCATTTACAGTTTAATCTATTTTAGGAGCACTTGGGAGTTTTGTAGGTCAATACAAGCTTGGCATTTCTGATCCAGATGAAGAAATTAAGAAATTTTGTTAAATTAGAAAAGTCAGCAATGCAGGAATAGAATCTAAAATAATCTTGACAGCTAAGATAAAATGCTTATCAGGGGCAAAGTAAAGTTTAACATGGGCAAATAAAAATATAAAAAATCATAAATAAAAAAATGAGTCAGGAACATTGGAGACTCAGTTTCAACAGAATATGTCTGGCTAAAAATGGATCACAAAGTATGTAAGAATAGCGAATTCAATTTATATTATAGTAGAGTGAATTAATGATAGCATGATATGTTAGCATATCAACCAGGAATTAACCCTTTTATTTTCTTAACATTAAAAAATCATATTCTTTGGTTGGAAAGTATATATAGAGAAAATGAAGAGACTCCAGGAGAAAGCCACAAAAATGAAAAAAAAAGGATGAGAAATAGGACCTATGGACAAAAGTTAAAAAGATTTAAGGGATATTTTTTTGGAGAAGAGAATGTTGATTAATATCCATTTTCAAATATATAAAAAGATAATGACCAGAAAGAGACTGAGGTTTTTACGAACCTCCAAATACAATAAAACAAAAATATAAGAAACAGATATAAATGCCAGCAGAAGAGAAGTGGGTTATCTATAAAGAATTTTTGAAATTCTTTATAGATAAGGAGTTATCTATAAAGAATTATCTATAAAGAATAATCTATAAAGAATTATCTATAAAGAATTATTAGATAGAACAGGCACATTCTTGCTTGAAGGCAGGGGGCTAAATTAGATGCTATCTTACACTTGATTTCTGCTCAGTAAATTAATGATTTTATGATTTTCATTTTACTCCTGGGCAGCAGAAGGCAATGAAAAAGTTCCTGAAGAACTGGAGAGAAGCTGAGTTATTGTCATACTGGTGAGGCCTCTTATTTCAACCTGCTTTACATAATCTGGATGCCTCCGGAGCAAATATTATCTGATAACCTTCACAAATGAACACTAAGCCAGTTTAAATAATAATCTGCTAACTTCATTTGTTGTATTCTTTAAGTATTTCACTTTTTTCCAACCCTTAACCATCTGTCTTAGAATCAGTACTGTATATTAGTTTCATGGCAGAAGAGCAGTAAGGGCTAGGCAGTGGAGGTTAAATGACTTGTCCAGGATCACATAGCTAGGAAGTGTTTGAGGCCAGATCTGAACCTCTCAATCCACTGAACCACCTCGTTGCCCCCAGTATTTCTTTTTAGTAGGGTTAAGTCTGAGACCTTCTAAGAACAATGCAGAAATACATTTCCCTCCTGAGTTTAGAATAGTCACTTGAAGTTCTGAGGGTCAGTGAAAAAATCCCAGGTTGATTCTCATATAAGAACTATCCTATTTCTACTTCCTGCCACCACCCTAAGCAAAGAAAACCCAAGGGAAGCACATATATTTCCATTTTGTTTCTCTGTTCCCATCAATCTCAACTTTTATTCTTTCATTTTTTTTATACATAGAGCATGATACCCCCTTCTTATTTACTCCCTTGGTCTCCTTGGCTCCATTTATAAGTTCCACTACCTTCTCTCTTTTGGATGCTATTCTCAAATACAAGTTTGTATCTCTCCAGGCAAGATGGTCAGGAACTCAAAACACCAATAGTTTCAGGATCTGCTTCTTAGTTCAAAGCTCAGACCAAAAACATCTATGGCAGAGCTCTCTGAATTTGTTATGGGCTTCCTGGTAGTGGAACCATCAAAAGTGCTATTGAAAACTCAGGACCTTTACTGGTAGTAAGGCTTCCTGTCTCCAAACAGAATCTTCCACGGCCTTTATTGGCAAGAACATTTGAGGACCCTCCTGGGTTGTCAGCACAGGAGAGCATAAGGTTGCAACCATAGCAGAGTTCTTTGGGTTCTCACTCCCATTAAGGTTTTGGCTCCAGATCTCCCACTTCTGCCTTTTTCTCCTATGTCTGGGAAGTTAGGTAACTTGGAGAGATGCTTTTTTTCTGTGGAATGATGGAGGAGAAATGAGTAAGGGGTTTGGCAAAGGTACAAGTATCCTAACTTAGTAAAATAATGCATATTCTAATCTTTTTTCCAACACCTGTGCCTGTAAGTATAGACTCACTACCCCCTCAACTCCCACCCCCCAAAATCAAACAAAAATAGGGGAGATCATAAGAAGAAATGGAGAATGTTACATTTAGTAAAGCAGTGTAGTAGATACATGGAGGGGGCAGTAGTGAAAGGATAACCCACCTTGTTTTAGTAAAGTCACAGAAGGTCCAAAGCTGAATTGTGGGACATGGTGGGTTCCTAACTTTTATTAACAGAAAGGAGTCCAGTGGTTTGGAATATCAGTTTCCTTTCTATAATGCCACAATGATGACCAATGTTGAAGGCCATGGCTGATATCATTTTGGTGCATCTTCTTTTCCCAGTTAATTTTCTTGATTCAGTCAAGATATGGTATTGGGTAATATAATATTACAAGGTGGCTAATTAGACTTGATATTATAAATGTAACAAGGTTAAGACAAGTTTTTTACATGTTGTAATGGGTTTGCTGTGTTTTAGTGGTGCTATTATAAAATAGGATTGACCAAGGTAATCTTATGTGGAGTGTTCTTATACATAAACCTCAATACTGTAGTGTTGCAGTTGAATGAGAAAGGCAAAAGGTATAATAAGATTAGAACAGGTTCTGAAATATATGAGTTGCCACAATAACAATAAGAAAAGATTTATCAGGGGCAGATTTGCATCAACAAAAGAAAGCTAAATTGTTGGCCGATTACAAAGGATAAAATCAGATCTCAGATGCTAGAAGGAGAGGGTGGAAATAACCAAATCTCAATCAATAAAAGGGCTTGTTTCTGGAAACTTTGGTTGGGTGGTCTTTAGGCCATGGCAAAAGGAGGATGGGTATCAAGCAGTCTCTTAGATAGGACATCCTTGGACTTGGCACATCCACCTTTGCTAAGCTTTCCATCATTCTTCCTAATCAGTGTGTAGAATACCTGAGTTGCAAGCTTTCATACTAGGGCAGCTCTCCAAGACAGTAAAAGACCATGGATTTTGTCAAGAGGAGATAGGCTCACAACACAGGAGCATTTGATTGTTTCCCCTTCTCTGATGTCCCAGGTTAGCAAAGAGTATGAAAATGACAGGGTCAGTATATAAGTAGATGAGATGGCTAGTGTACAGAACAGATATGGCCTGCAAGAACACAAGAGAGCTTTGTAGGTCCCGAAGACCATAAACTCCAGATTTTTTGGCTATCACATACATGAGTGAATGAAAAAGTATTAAGCCATTGGATCTTAATCTTTTTTTTTTCATGGACACCTTTGGCATTCTGGTAGTGAAACCTACATATCTCCTCTTAAAAAGTTTTTCAATGCAGGATTACAGAGGAAATAAATTATATTAAAATGCAGCTATCAGAATATTTAAAAAAATGTATAATAGAGTAATATAACCTAGGACAAAGTGTAATAACTATAGTAATTTCAAAGTAGTAATGAGCACAAATAATATTTGAAGATATCTGTGACCAACTGTAATTGTGATTTGAAAATATTTTTGGTTTTTATTTGTAATAAAGTCACAGATAGTTCTAATACTATTGTGATTTGTTTTCTACATTCTTAAGAGAAGAAAATGCTAAAGTTCACTTAGAAGTTAGTGAAAATAAAGATGTAATTTTTTTTCTCATTCAAATTCATACATTCCCTGAAATCTATCCACAGAACTGCCCTCCCCCTACTTTTTCTGTGGATCTTAAGCCATTACTAAGTGCTTTGATAAGCACTATTAAAAGGACAGGGGGTATAAATACAAACATTTACAAATTTCTTCCATTGAGAAGCTCAGGTTCTAATAGCAGGAGACTAAACTACTAGGGGAGCAAATAGCTAGGAAAAGGAGTTTTGGTATTAGGAGTCACAGGGATAGTGAGTTGATCCATAGGGCAGTCATTTAATGCACCTTTTCCAAAAGCAATGATACTGTTGATCTGATTTAAATCTAGATCTTCTGATTCCAAATCCAAGAACTTCCAGAAGGAGGGAGGTGGAGCAGTGGATAGAGAATGGGGTCCAGGGTTGAGAAGACTTGAATTAAAATCTAACCTCATACAATTACTAAGTTATGACCCTGGGTAAATTGTTTAACTATCTCAGTTTTCCCTTCCCTTCCCTTCCCTTCCCTTCCCTTCCCTTCCCTTCCCTTCCCTTCCCTTCCCTTCCCTTCCCTTCCCTTCCCTTCCCTTCCCTTCCCTTCCCTTCCCTTCCCTTCCCTTCCCTTCCCTTCCCTTCCCTTCCCTTCCCTTCCCTTCCCTTCCCTTCCCTTCCCTTCCCTTCCCTTCCCTTCCCTTCCCTTCCCTTCCCTTCCCTTCCCTTCCCTTCCCTTCCCTTCCCTTCCCTTCCCTTCCCTTCCCTTCCCTTCCCTTCCCTTCCCTTCCCTTCCCTTCCCTTCCCTTCCCTTCCCTTCCCTTCCCTTCCCTTCCCTTCCCTTCCCTTCCCTTCCCTTCCCTTCCCTTCCCTTCCCTTCCCTTCCCTTCCCTTCCCTTCCCTTCCCTTCCCTTCCCTTCCCTTCCCTTCCCTTCCCTTCCCTTCCTTTTCCTTCCCTTCTTTTCTTTCTGTAAATTGGAGAAAATAACAGCTCCTGTCTTTGCTTTTTTCAGAGTATGGGGCATTTTTTGTTTGAGATGTTCAAGCCTGTGTGGCCACATCTCAATGAAATATTTGTAAAATGCTTAGCATATAGTACCTGGTACATTTGCTGTTCCAGTTGTTTCAAACTCTTTGTGACCCCATTTGGTGGCTTCTTGACAAAGATCCTGGAGTGATTTGCTCATTTTACAGATGAAGAAACTGAGGCAAACAGGGTGGTTAAGTGACTTGCCTAAGATCACATAGCCAGTAAGTTTCCAAGGCTACATTTGAACTCGGATCTTCTTCTTATTCCAGGCCTAGAACTTTATCCATTAGACTACCTAGCTGCCTAGTACATAGTTAGTACTTAATAAATGCACAATATTAATAGGGATTTAAAACAAATGCAGGTTTTTAATAGCTTTGAGACTAAAGAGAGAAACATTTTAAATGTTTGGGTTGATGAAGTTTGGAACTATATTAAAAAAAAGGATTTGAATCTAGAGACTGAAATCTATTTCTCTAAGGATTTCCTTGGTTCTGTCCCTCTACTTTTGTTTTTGTTTTGTATGTTGTTTCATCCAGGGAATTGCCATCATCTTTAATTAAATTATTTAATGTTTCTATGATTTTTTTTTGACCCATGAATTATTTTCAGTTGTATCTGACTTTTTGTGTGACACCATTTGGGGTTTCTTGGCAAAGATACTGGAGTGGTTTGCCATTTCTTTCTCCAGCTTATTTTAATGATATGGAAACTGAGGTAAACAGAGTTAAATGACTTGCCCAGTCACACAGCTAATGTCTGAGACCAGATTTCAGCTCATAATTTATTGATGAAGATTTAGACTAATGACCATATATATTTGTATATACTTTATAGATGTTGTATATATATTTATCATTCAGCCAGTGCATGTAAAGGTTCTTCTTGGTGTCCAGGTAGGTGGGCAGAGTTTCAAACTACTTTGAGGGGGCCATTGCAGAAGGATGGTAGGTGGTACTCTTTAGGCAACTGCTTGATTTTAGGTCTAAGTGGGTGGACCCCCAGTTGTAGTATTAAAAATTTCCTGGTTTGGAGTCTTCAGTTGGGCACATCTACTAGGTCAGTGATGGTGAACCTTTAAGAGACAAAGTGCTGGGCCCCGCCCTCACTATGCCCCCCAGAATTGAGTGCCATGCCCCTCCCTCCATCAAGTGCTGGGTAAGCCCCTCCCACCCCTTACCTCACACTGGGGAGAGAGAAAGTGCTCCCATTGGGCTGCTGGTTGGAGAGGCAAGTGAAGTGAGGAATGTCCTCAGGCTGTATAGAGAGGGGGAGGGGAGTGGCCTGAGCGCTCTGCTCCCCTCCAACTCTGCCACCTGTGTCCACCTACCTCACCCCCTATGTGTTCCCATTGGGCTGCTGGGCAGAGGGGTAGGGGATGTGAAACAATGTCATCAGGCATGGTGGAGAGGGGGAGGGTCGCAGCTCTGTCCTAGTCCCTTTGCCTTTCTAGTGATGAACTCTGGGGGTTGGGATGGGGGTGGCCACAGCCACAAAGAGCACTCTTCATGCCATCTGTTCACCATCACTTTACTAGGCATTCAGAGTACAGGCACCGTCCCACTCAATGCCCCCACCACTAGGAATCTCAGTAGGGGTTGGGGTTACTTGATCTGAATGTAGCTGATTGCCACCTTCCCTGAGAACAGGGCACCAAAAGGGTAGAAGTCACAGAAAAAATTAAAGCCATCTCCTTAGGTTCAAGCCAAAAGACTCAGGACAGTCAGGGAATCCAAGATAGGGCACCAAGTTCCAGGCTAAGTCCAAGAGCTGGAACAATTCCAAAATCGAGGAGTGATGGTGACGTCCTTGTCTCAGGTTGGGAGGATTTCCCATTGAGTGCAAGTCAGTCACTGGGGCTCTGAAAAAGTGTGTTGCTACTGCCCTTTGTCCTCCAAAGGGATCCCTCCCTTGAGTCAGCTTGGTTCCAAGCATGGCATTGCTGAGAGATAGACTAAATCAGGGAAGAGCAACTTAGAAGGAACAGGTAAGAGTGAGAGACATTTCTAAATATACTTGATAATAGACAGTGAATAGGCAAAATAATGAATACATCTGGTGGTCCAGAAGAAGGATCTATTTCTCTCAGTTCTAGTGTTAAAATGAACCAAAGCTTAATCAATCAATCATTTGACATTGATTAAGGTGGAGGAGAAAGGGAATCAGCATTTATATAGCAGTTCAAATCCAGCCTCAGACACTAACTATGTGACTCTGGGCAAGTCACTTAGCCTCTGTTTGCCTCAGTTTCCTCAACTGTAGGATAGGGTAATAGCAGTTCCCTCCCAAGATTGTGGCGAGAATCAAATGAGATAATAATTGTAAAAAGTGTTTAGCACAGCTCCAGCACATAATAAATAAATTCTATATAAATGTTAGCTATTATCACTACATTGTGATTACAATACTATAGTGATAACAATACTATAGTATTATATAGTATATATAGACACAGTGTCAGGGACTGTACTAAGCATGTTTTATAACTACTATTTCATTTGATTCTAACAATAATGCTGGAAATTGATGCTCTTCTTGTACCCATTTCGTAGTTGGGGAACCAACTAGAGAATAAGTGATTTACCCAGAGTCACAAAATAAGCATTGTTGGCTGAGTTTGAACTGGAATTTTCTTTATTCCAGACCCTAACACTCTATGCCTCCAATTTCCTCATGCTAATTCAGCATTTATTTTGCACTAGCCACTGTGCAAAGGCCTGGGAATATAATGATAAAAAGTAAAATAATCCCTTTACTCAAAAAAACTTCCATTCTATTTTAAGAAAGTAGTGGGGACAGAGGGTTGCCATGGCAAAAAAAGCAGTGTTATGAGACTTCATAAAACTTAAAGGTTTGGGCATGTACCAAGATCCACACACAGCTTCCACTGCCTGACTTGGGAGTCTGCTGAGTGACACAAGGACATTATATGCAGAGATCAATCCTGCCAAGGTGTTCAGATCTGACAGTATCAGTTCCTCAACCAATAAACTCCAGTGTCCTCTATGGCCTGCAGATCAGGAATTCTTAGCCTGGGGTCAATGGATAGAGTCAAGGGCATAGATCCAGGTTCCCTGGATAGATTTCAGAGTTGGTGAACTTGGATAGGAAAGAAGGACACCATTAAGAGGTGAGACTTTTGATGTGGGTGAAAGGAGCGTGAGGATGGATGGGAGGAAGGGAAAAGGAAGGTAGGGAAGCTGGAGGAAGGGAAGGAAGGTAGTTGGTCCCCAGCCCTGGTGGGGAAATTGACCCGAACTCTTCGGAGCTCAATAAAACCAAGCTAGACAATAGGGATATTAATAAATTGGGTTTATTTAGTTTAGGAAAAGTCAGGTAGGGAAAAAAGGCTCTCCTCTGGTAGGGGAAAATGGGTCTCCTCTGGTAGGTGCTTCTCCCAAAAAGGCCCAAACCTTCACTCTCTCTTCTTCTTATACTTTCCTCAAACACCTCCCACAAGGGAAATGGGATGTGTCTGAGGAAGTTGTGGCAGAGAGTCTTGGGAGTTGTAGTCTCCCAGGACTTAGAGCCATTTTAAAATGCACAGACTTCAATCTAGATATCTTGATGCTGAGGATGGCCTTCTATCCACTATTCTATGATATTCTTTTTTTTTTTTTTTAAACCCTTACCTTCTGTCTTGTAGTCAATACTGTGTATTGGCTCCAAGGCAGAAGAGTGGTAGGGGCTAGGCAGTGGAGGTTAAGTGACTTGCCCAGGGTCACACAGGTAGGAAGTGTCTGAGGCCAGATTTGAACCTAGGACCTCCCATCTATAGACCTGGCTCTGCCCCCCTGCCTTTTTTTAAAGGTGGACTCTGTTCTCAGGGTAGAGAATGTGCTCTCATAAACTTTAGTTTTCCCTCTGCTACCCTCTGCTACCCTCTGCTACCCTCAGCTCTCTTTCTGGGTTTCTGCAAGTTTTAGTTCTTTCAAGGTGGCATGATGGCCTGTGGGCTGGGAGCTCTGAAAGCCACTTCTCACTGCTGATTCAGCCTCCCCCAGGGACTGCTGATGATTTGCAGGGCTCAGAGCACTGTGAGATACCTTGTGCTGGGGCTCAGGGGTTTACCTCAAGCCTGGGCAGGGAATTTGGGCCTCACTCTGGGTTGACCCAGGCCAGGTATACTGCAGACTGCCTTGTGAAGTAAGGGGGGAAAAGTTAGGGGTTTTAACTTATACTACTTAATTAAATTAACTGGGTTCTGTGGAAGGGTGATAAATTCTGGGATTAATTTAACAACTTAGGAAAACCACTAGAATGTGTTTGGCAGTTGGAGGCTCAACTGCCAATCCAAATCCAACTAACCAGGGATAATTACAGAGTTTAACCAATATACACACTATGAGAACTTTAAGGTATGAAGAAAACAAACAGGGAAAACAGTTTAATTGTAATTTGAAAGGATAGGAGAAGGGGGTGAAGTAAAACTATGTCTAACTGACCAGGACTGGAGTCAAAAAGGAAAGTTCCTTAGCCAACCTGGCTTCTGCCAGTTTGACAGCTTGACTAAGGACTTGAGGAAGAGGGCTTGGGTTTGGGTTCTCACAACTGATCCAGAAATGTCTTCAGGATACCAGGAACCAACTCCTCCACAGCCGATGATCAAAAAGTAACCAGGTAGGGAAAGATGTCTGCAAACTGTCCACCAGAACACAGGCCTCTTCCCTACTCAGAGCTGACTTGCAGGATGATATCTTCAGCCTTTACAACCTTCACCAGTCTCCAAGATCCCAGGTCAAATAGGGACTGTTGATTGCACTTCTGCTCCAAACTCCTCTCAAAAACAGCAATGTCTGTTGTTTCCTCTCTCCTTTCTTCCCACCCTGCATTCCATTCAGAATGTCCATGACTTCCAGCAAAGGTTGTCCCTAATATGCTTGCAAAACCCTAAATAACTAATCTCAACCAATCTTATTAATTTATCTCAAAACACTTGCCCTGAGACTTGGGATCTTGGTGTTGGTTTGGGCAGGGCTCTGAGCTTCTCCTTAGGCTAGCACCACCTAGGCACAGACTGCCTTGTGCTGGGGTTGCCCTGGGATATAGTTCTTCACTGTCAGCTTGGGCAGAGGCTCAGAGCATCACTCTGGGTTTATACCAGCCCAGTGCACTGTGGACTGTCCTGCAATGAGTTTGAGGTCTCATCATAGGCTTGGGCAGGGGTTTGGAACGTTAAGAGATGGGAGTAGGGTACTCTGCTGTTGGCTTATGCAGGGTCATGGGGTATCAAATTTGGCTTTGTACTCAGGTTTGGAGCCTGGGGCAGTAGGTGGGAGGTAGGCAGCTTGTACTCCTTGATGTGTGGTTTTACTTCTAGCTATGCTCCCCTTTCACCCCAGTGAAAAAGACCCTCTCTACCTACCTTCCTAGTTGTTTTCTACAGAAAAGTTTTTTCACTCCACCCCCTTGTGGTTCTGTCACTCCAGTATTCATTATTAGTTGTTGTTTTAAGGTTTGCTTGAGAGTATTTTTAGAGAGGTTCTAGCTTTCTGTGCTGCTACTCTGCCTCTCTTAGGTCCTATCAAATTGGAAAAGCCTTGTCCAAAGACAAAGCTAGTTAAGTTCCAAGTAGTTCATCATAATAGAGTTGACTACTTTTCTTCATAATTATTAATCAAATATTCAGCTAAGGCATGAAGAGATTGCAACCTGCGCTGTATCCTCTAGTAGTGAGAGTGGACCCCAGTAAAATCAAAGCCATATCCTAGTTAGAATCAGTCCCGTAGTCCTGTGATCTCACCTGAGGTTACTAAGCCCACTCTGCTGTACTTTGTAGAAACTGCATGTCCTTCTAAGAAGCTACTGATGAGGGATTCTATGAGAATCCGAGTTAAATGGTTACACACTGACATATTGATTTTTCAGCCTATAGAAAACTCTGTTTAAGCTTCAGTAAGGTAAAGTAAGTCATTGTACTAAGATTGTAACTCATTTCTAAACATTGTCCATGTAAAAAGATTACCTAATCCTTTAGCTTATGTAACATTGCCCTTTGAAATACTACCTGTGATGGAATCAACTTCACCATGATGCACCATCCATGCCGCATGCTGCCCTCCTGATCCCAAACCCATTCATCTCTTTCATCCTGTCTTGGATATGCAATAATGCTGTAAGGATGGCCCTTACAGAGTGGCACCCAACGAGGATTTGGATGGCACATCCAGGGAATTCAGGTGAGAAGGACCCTCCCCCTTCTGTTTGATAGAAGGCTTATTTTTGGAGTGGGGGGACATCATTGATAGTCAGGAGTAAATCATGGGACAGAATAGATCAAAAGAATGAAAAATGTTTATGCAGACGTTAAGATCTATAAAATTATCTCCTCTATACCCTATACTGCCTTTAGGCTCAGGTTCCTTTAAGAGATCAGAGGGCCGAAAATCAGAGAGAGTAAAACCACCCACAGATAAAGCAGACTTTTCTTCCGCAGAAATGGCTAATTCAAAATGACAAAACTTTTTACTTAACCCCATCCCACCCAGAAGTGGCTGGCTACTCCACATTTTTTTCTTTTAGCCAGAAAAACCAGTTCTCCCCACAGTTTTTTGGAAAGATTCAATTGAGTAATAACCACAGAATAATTAAAAAAAAGTCTTAATGACGTTAAAATATTGCTAGGAGATATAGTTGAGAACACCCCTTAATCTTACCATAGCTTCAGCTGAAACCTTCCTTTTTCACTACTGCTGCCTCAAAAACCCCTCAGTTTCTCTGAAGAAAAGTGTATATAGGGCAGCTGGGTAGCTCAGTGGAGTGAGAGTCAGGCCTAGAGACAGGAGGTCCTAGGTTCAAACCCAGCCTCAGCCACTTCCCAGCTGTGTGACCCTGGGCAAGTCACTTGACCCCCATTGCCCACCCTTACCACTCTTCCACCTATGAGACAATACACCGAAAAGTACAAGGGTTTAAAAAAAAAAGTGTATATGTTGATTAGGAAATAAACTCAGAAAACTTTCAAGCTCTGAATACCACTGGAATATGAAAAGAACCAATTTGTCAATGTCAGCCTTAAACTCCTTGCCAAAATTAACCCTATTTCTGACCAATCAGCTGCAGAAATGTAAAAAGCCCCAGAAAAAGTACAAATAATTTCTAGGCAGTGAATACCCTACAGAACAGTGCTTCTAATGTTATCAACACAATACACCCCCACCACTGTCCATTCCCCAGAAATCCATTACTTGTGTTTTATGTTTGTCTTGTAAATTTACATTGTCTGTATGTCATCTGTCCATGATCAGTCTATGTTCTATGTTCTCTGTTGCCAGAGAGTGTATGAAATACCTGGGATATGTATGTATTGTCTGTATGTGGTCTGTCTGTGCACATGGGGAGGGCTATACATTTTGGGAAAAACTAACCTCAGTTAAAAGTGGTGACCCCCTCTCTAAATTCTTCATTTGATCCAGAGAAAATGGAGGAGACAGACAAAAGCCATTTGGGAAATTCAAAAAGCAACATTTTTTGTGAATTTTATGGATTTTTAAATCTCCTAAACTTTGAGATAATTTAATTGGTTACATATAAAAGACAAAAATATAAAATTTTCAGACATCTCTTCTCTCTCCTCTTTGATGGCCAGGAGAAGGGAAGGGTAGAAATGATAAAGACAAGAAAGGGATAACTTCATCTCACAATTACAAAATATTAACAGAGAAAAAAGGCAAAAATATATGTTCAGCATTTTTAATTCTCCTTTTCTTGGATGGGCCCTCTGAGGAAGGGAAAGAGAAAAGATCAGAAAAAAAGGGAAGATTTGATCCCACAATTGGCTCACAATTTGATCTGATTTTCAATTAAATTTAATACTAAAGATCAATATATATAACTTTGAAATTTTACTAATGATTTGAATAGGTACTGATGATATAGTGTAAATTCATTCATTGTGATAATTGGCTACCAATTAAAAATAAAATTTTAGAAAAATTTAAGAATGTACAAAACTTACAGTGAAAAAATCATTTATTAGGATTTGAAATGTATAAAGATCATAGATTTGAATGATTAGACTTACCAAAAATGCTTGTTAAACAGAATTTTAGAATTGACTAAATGTATTCAATAGCCAGCCTGATGCAAAAGTTTTTCCTTTTTGTCTAAAAGAAGCAGATGAGAAGCAAAACTCCTGATAAGTGCCACGCTGGCTGTTTAAGTTTCAAAAATTGAAATCAGGCAATTGAATAAACAACTTAAATTCCTATGTAGAAAGATCAGAAATATAAGATTATAAAAAATTATGGGAAAAATCTAGAATGTGTTTTTATACCAAGTGCAAATTGTACAATAAGCATTTCCAAAATTTTAAACAAGTAGATTCAAAAACCTTCAACAATGACTTTTAGACCACTGAGACTGATTAATCTCCAATTAACACATCATGAGTATTTTTTTTGACTAAATTGTTAATATATTGAGTGTTACCAAAATATGTACTTTATGCAAATATGATTCTGAAAAAACAAAAATATGTGTATAAAGCCAAACTAATGTTTATAAAAGCAGTTTGTTAGAATTTGATCATGTTTACTTGCAATGATATATGATTTGTATTGTAAACCAAAAGTTTAAGGTAAATTGGTTATGACAAAGTACAAATGTTATGTATTAGGATAATGTTGACTGTTTTCCAAGTCACTGACCAGCCCCTATACTAGCCATCATTAATCAAGATAATGTTAGTAGAAATTTAACCCCCAGCAAAATTGTTAACCCTTTTTCTGTATAAATTGGGAAGAATTGCCAAATAGTTTAAACATTGTTAATATTTAAAAAATTAGGAAAATAAAACAAATGTAGGAAAATTATTGCAAAGAAAAATTGGTTATCATGACTTGTAAAATCAGATCTTTTCATTGTGTATGTTGGTGAAATTTGCTGTTTAAGGTAAAAGCTTTTGGGATTGCAACTAATATTATTTTTGAGTTTTGAATTCAGGTATAGTTGTCTGATGCATGACTGAATTAATAACCCTGACTCTTACCTGAAGTCAAACTGTGTTACAATTCTTTCTCTGCCTTTTCCTTTCAAAGCAAATTACTATAATCAAAGTAAAGTGAAATAATATTTGAAGCCCCAGAAATTTGAATGTGTGTATAGCAATCAAATATGTTCCATTACTTACTTAAGAAACTATACCCCACCCCCAAGTTTTTGTTTCAATTGGAGTTATAATGAATTTCATGTAAGTTAATTCATTTGGATAATCACTGAACATGAATTGGAGAAACCTATCTACAAAAACAAAAACAACCCAGAATTATAATATGGGAGTTGAGGTTTTGTTTTTATTACCCAGGAAATGAACACCAATAGCAAGAACCTTTTGGGAATAGCCAAATATGAAAAACCCAGATGACTACTCTGAAGACCCGAACATTGAAGCCCATGACTTGGAAACAAGCCAAAAGAATGGCTCACGTTAATACTAACCCCAGCCCAATTATTACTTTTGTTGTTGCTCAGCTACCTTGAAAAATGTAACTTATGATGATGTACAGCCTTGTATTCTGATATTAGCTATAATTATTTCTGTATCAGATGTAGGGTCTCAAAGTGTATTTCCCCTCTTATTAGCTCTATCTCACCTTGCCTTTATTTCACTGGAAGATGGTGCAGTATAATCAACTCACATAATTCACAATTTAAAAGACTTAAAATTTAAAAGACCTAAAAAATCTTATACCAAACAGTTATTGCAGATTTGATTAGGAAGAAAAGATACATACCAGACCTAGTATAATACCCCATAACAGAACATAATCTGGCAGTATAATAGCATGAACACTTAGAAAATTAAACAAATTTGATTGACAAATAAAAGAGAAGTTAATAGTTGCTTGGCTTATGGAATTGGATGCTAACAGAATCAGGCTAATAAGAGTAGTTCTCTTTGATAGTAGCTGGACTTGAACTCAGGTTTTCTCACTTTAGGCCTGGTGTTCTATCAGATATACCACCTAGAGAGTCCAGTGAATCCAATGATACCAGCCTTCTGGGTGTTCCCATGAATAAGACACTCCCATTTCTTGATTTGGGACATTCTCTCTGATTTTCCTCCATGCCTGGAATATTTTCTCTCTTCCATTCTGACTACCGACCTCTCTGGCTCTCTTTAAGTCCCAGCTAAAATTCCACCTTCTGTAGGAAGCCTTTTCCAACTGATCTTAATTTCAATGTCTTCCCTCTGTTAATCATTTCCCATTTCTCCTGTATCTGATTCTTTGTATGAATGTTTCCATGTTGTCTCCTCCTCTAGATTGTGAATTTCTTGAGGGCAGAGATTGTCTTTTGCCTCTTTTTCTATCCCCAGGACTTAGCATAGTGCCTGGCACATAGTCCTTAATAAGTTGATTGATTGGTATCCTGGAAAATGTTTTAACACCTGACTTTCTTAAAAACAAGAGGAAGTCAAGACATGCTCTTAAGTTTAATCTGCATTACTAAACATTTTTTTCCATCATTTTCTTGTCTAGATAATCAAGAAAACATCATGTCCTGATTTTCTAATGTTTGGCAATTTTCAAGCTGTAGATACAATAAAAAATTAAAAATCGGTTCTCTTTTTTTTTATATTTTTACTTTTTTTTTTTACCAATTAAATGTAGTAACAAATTTCCACACAAGTTTTCCTAAACTATATGATTGAACTTATCTCCCTCCCTTCACTTCCCCCTCCCTGTGCTGGCAGGCAATTTGTTCTGGATTATATATGTATTAGTTCATTTTTGTGAGCAATCTTATAAACCAAAACCCCCAAACAAAAGTATTGAAAAATATATTTTCATCTGCAATTTGACTCCAATAGTTCTCTCTATGAAGATGGATAGCATTCTTTGTCATAAGTTCCCCAGAATTGTCCTACTCAATCATTTGCATGGGCTTAGTTTTGGAGAATTCTGACTTCCAGTAGGGGATGGAGGTCCCTTTAATCTCAAGTTCATTGGTTCATAAATTACCCCCATCACAGTTCCTTGGGGGCATTGTTATTTTTGGTTAAATTTTTGGACCTCTCCCAAAAGGGGCAGCATAGGAAAATAGATATTTAACATACCAAGTTAATATTATATTAGACTGTCAGTATATTTCACAGAAAGAGAGACGCTAAACAAAAAAGGGCACAGGGCACAGCAACAAACTTATTCAAATGGAATTAAGACTATTACAATTAAAATGATCTCAAAAGACTGATTTTTGGGTAAGAACATAAGTTTATTGCTTAGGCCAGCATCTTAGCTGATGAAGTGATGTGAGTCTCCATGACTCTCCTGTGACCAGAGACAATCCAAACTGGGTCAGGCAGCTTAATAAATATTTTCAGGAGTCCCTCTATTGACCATCCCAAGACATCTTTAATTGGTAATAGCTAGTTAAGAGGTGGTTTATCAACCTATCCATTCCTCCCCCTACTTATGTCATGGGGAACATGTATACAGGAAAAGAACCCTTGTTAATTTATTAATCAAATTCCATTTAAAAGGAAGAAATTTCAAAGGATGGGAACAAGCAATTTTTAGATAAGAAACCCAAACTATCAATAATCATATGAAAAAATATTCTAAATCACTCTTGATTAGAGGAAACCAAATTAATACAACTCTGAGATACCAACTCATACTATCAGGTTGGCCAATATGACAGTAAAGGAAAGTGATAAATGTTGGAGAGGATGTGGCAAAATTGGGACACTAATGCATTGTTGGTGGAGTTGTGAATTCATCCAACTATTCTGGAGAACAATTTGGAACTGTGCCCAAAGGGCTATAAAACTGTGAATACCCTGCTATTCTGTAATACCACTACTGGGTCTGTACCCCAAAGAGACAATAAAATAAAAATAAATAAATAAAAAAGGAGAAAGGATCTACTTGTACAAAAATGTTTTAGCAGCTCTTTGTAGTGGCAAGTGTTACAAATAAAATGGATATAGATGGATATATTAAAAAGTATTAATAGTTTATTTAAAGTCATTTTGATAGTTATAGCCACATGCCTGATAAGATCTAATTCAAATCGCCCGCTATTACCTTCTGCCCACCTGGCTGCTTCATATGAAAGAGAGCGTCCCAATCAAGTTCTCTCTATTTAACCTATGCTTTATGTTGGCTCACGTTACCACGTAAGAAGGAAGCCCATTGAATCATGGGAAATGTAGTTTTCAAGTCCCCTAAGCGTCCACAGGAAGTTTATCATATATCTAAATATTAAAGCTTAATGAACCCCAAAGAACCCCCAAATTCTAATAACACATTCCCCATCCCTGAGATCCAGAGAAGAGACTGGTCTTTCTTGATGGATCTTGTAAACATAGTCAACTTTTTTTTTTTTTTAAACCCTTACCTTCCGTCTTAGAGTCAATACTGTGTTGGCTCTAAGGCAGAAGAGTGGTAAGGGTAGGCAATGGGGGTCAAGTGACTTGCCCAAGGTCACACAGCTGGGAAGTGTCTGAGGCTGGATTTGAACCTAGGACCTCCCGTCTCTAGGCCTGGCTCTCAATCCACCGAGCTACCCAGCTGCCCCCTCTCAACTTTTAAAATACAGGAATTTGGGGATAAAAGAAAAGAGGATAAAAACTAGCCGCGTTGACAAAAAGCCATTTGGGCAGTCCCCTATTGGCATAAGAGTGTACATTCAAAACAAATGCATTCAACTCTCCATAGTTCAATCAACTGCCCCCCAAAGTTCAATTTGGATCTTCATGATCCAGTGAAGGCTCTTCAGGCATCTTCAATGGTGCCTTCTCCAACAGGTTTGTTGTCTGGATTCTGGGGAGATGGCAAATTTCTTATCCTAAAGTTACTCTCAAAAAATTTAAACTTTACATTATAGATTTTAAAACATACATTCCCTTCTGAGGAGAATTATACACAAGGAATTGGAAATTGAGGAGCTATCCATTATTTGGGGAATGGCTGAAGAAACTGTGGTACATGTTAGTGAAGGAATACTATTGTGCGATAAGAAATGATAAGCAAGATGATTTCAGAAAAAGATGGAAAGATCTGCAGGAACTGATGCAGAGTGAAATAAGCAAAACTGAAGAACATTGTAAACAGTAACAGCAATATTGTACGATGATCAGCTGTAAAAATTTAGCTACTCTCAGCAGTGCAATGATCTGGGACAATCCTGAAAGACTTATGATGAGAAATGCTATTTACTGCCAAAGAAAGAACTGTTGGAGTTGCATGGATAAAAGCATACTTTTACATACATTTTACATAAAATCATATCTTTTACAACAGTGCATTTATTGTTTTATTTTGGGGTTTTAGTTATGTATGGGTGTGCTCTTACAAGTGTGATGGTATCTCTGACTTAGATGCTAGATAGAGAAATACATTGTAATTCTCCCTAATATGTAGGAATTAATATTATAGATGAAAAATCATTTCTCACAGGGCATTTTCCCAATGAGTTGGGAAACTAATATTTTAAGGATCAGCAGAAGAGAATGTAATTCTTTAATGCTGCTAATTAAGAATTTCCTTTTTCATCTCTACCCTGGATATTTTCTGATCAATCAAATTTGATTTTTCTAAGTGACTTCTTTCTGTTACCAAGACACTAGGCCCCTGCTGTCAGCCACTGCTGCTCCAATGGGTACCATTGCTACCTGTATGTAGACTGGGATGGTATCTCTGAACTTCTGGTACTAGCTCAAATACTAACTGCCACATCAGTGGTATCATCATCACACTGGGATGGATAAAGGACACTGTCCTTTCCCTGCAATGCACACTGATGTGAATCTTGCCATCTTGAGAACTGATGCCAAGACAGTACCAACATTTCCTATAACAGGTTCTAAGAGTGACCAGTTTTTCTGGTTCAGTAGCCAATTTGTCATTGTTCAGTTGTCTTAATCTTGTCAGATCCCATTTGGAGTTTTCTTGGCAAAAATGCTGGAATGGTTTTCCATTTCCTTTTTTAACTCATTTTATAGATGAAGAAACTGAGGCAAATAAAGTTGAGTGACTTGCCCAAGGTGCCAATGAAGTAATGGCAAGGAAATATCTGAGGTCATATTTAAAATTAGGTCTTCCTGACTCCGGGACTGTTGCTCTATGCCACCTAGCTGCCCATCAGCAGCCAATTAGGGAACTGAGTCACACTTGGCAAAAAGCCAGACTGCAAGAGCTCCCATGTGTTCTCACCAGAAGCAAGCAGAAAATTACATCCATATGCTCTGTACAAAACCTACATCCCACCAGTGTTCTGCTTAACTGAAGATAGCTGAGCAGATAACTTAGTTTCTGCTAAGGGCTGGATCAAGGATCCATTGAAGGTGTTTCCAATTTTTCTTGCTCAAATGTAAATTTGTTTGGAACTTGGCCTTAGGTCAATTCATGACTGAGTGTCAATGGAGCTTTGAATTCAGTTCCAAGAGCCCAGTCTTGCAGGGTAGAAATGCAAGGAGGTAACAAGATAGCTCTCATAACTTGGAACATACACTAGTGTCCACTTCCTACAGAGATCATTTCTTTGAGAGTATGTATGGGAAAGACAGAAGGTAATGCTAATGAAAAGAAGTATATAGCTATTACCAAGACTGATGCTCTTGGGAAGAGAATTCATGAGAAGGCTGGATGCCAGCCAGAATCCTTTCTATGGCTGCTGCCAGAGCCCTGGTCCACTAGATAGTACCCAGGCTGTTCTTCCCATCCAGGAATTATTCTGACTCACTCAGGTTATGTCCAGAATTATTAACCAAACTCAAAGCAATGCAAATAAAAGAAAAGAAATTGTAGTTTGTATGACCTTTTTCCGATTAAATCTGGTTTGTATTATTTTTATCCATTAATATTTCTGAATTCTGTCTAACCTCTGAAAATGACACTTGCCCTCCCCATATTTTTATAGTTATTCCTATTAATTCATTTGACAGGCATTTATTAAGAATATTAATTATTAATAATAATTAAAAATTATTAAGAATGAAGTAAAATAGAATTTAAGTAACTTGCCTAGGGTCATATAGCTAGTAAGTGTCTCAGGTCAGATCTGAACTCAGATCTTCCTGACTCCAAGTCCAGCATTCTATCCACTGTGCCACCTCATTGCCTCCATGTGTGATGTCATAGTGACCAAGATCTAAACCTGGGTAGTGTAAAAATTAAAATTAATATACAATAACTTCAAAAACTATATTTTAATAAGATTTATTAATAATCACTAGAAGTAAAGGAATAAAAAGGTAATTATCTAATAAAGTAAACCATGTGCCCATGGCTAATCTTAACTGCTCAGAACTCCATCAAAGCTGTCACAGGAAGGAAAGAGATCTACACACAGAACTCCATCCAATTTATCTCCTGTTTACATCAGCATGCAATGACAGGAAGTGAGTGGGCTCCTGGGTAATGTAGTTCAAAGGCACAAGATTCCAATTACATAGTAGTGGCAGTGTCATAAAAGAGAAGGGGATGTATACAAGAGATACTAAAAAGTTAGAAGTGACAAGAGTTGGCAACTGATATGGTTGAAAGAGAGTGGGGAGTTGAAGATGGTACCTAGTTTGCAAGCCTGTGTGACCTGAAGGATTGTGGTAGCATCAGTGGTAATAGAGAATTTAGGAAGAGAGGAGGATTTTTTAAAAACTTAAATCAAAATATTTTTACTTCATTTTTGTTGTCATGTGAAACACATTCCCATATTGGTCACTGTTTTAAGAGCACATTCATACATAACCAAAACCCCAAAATAAAACCATAAATACACTGATATGGAAGATACTACGCTTTGATCCATATTCATCCAACTCTAACAGTTCTTTCTCTGGAGGTGGATAGCATTCCCCGTCATAAGTCTTTCAGGGTTGTCCCAGATCATTGCATTGCTGAGAGAAGCCAAGTTTTCAGAGTTGATCATTGTGCAATATTGATATAACTGTGTATAATGTTCTCCTAGTTTTGCTTATTTCGCTTTGCATCATCTTGCTAATCATTTCTTATAGCACAATTTATAGTATTCTATCCCCAACATGTACCACAATTTTGTCAGCCATTCCCCAATTGATCAACAAGAGAGGAGGATTTTAAGGGGAAAGAAATTGTGTTTAGTTTGGGCCATATTGAGATTAAGATGTCCATTACGCAGTAGGAAATTTGAGACTGGCAGTTAGGAGAGAAGTTAGAGCTGGTTCTGATCTGCAACCTGATTGATCTGGGAATCTGAGAATTATCATCAGTATAGAGATGATTATTAAATCCATAGTAGCTGACATGATCACTAAGAAAAGAATGGGTCCCAGGATAGAGACTTGGGAAACATGATTAGCTGGAGATCCAGCAAAGGAGAATGAGGAATGATGCTCAGAATCTGGGGAGAGAAGTATTATGAAAATTTAAAGAGAAGCGAGTATGAAGAAGAGGGTCATTGATAATGTCATAGGCTACAGAGAGATCAAGAAGGATGGGGATGGGGATTGAGAAAAAGCCATTAGATTCGTCAATGAAGAGATTATTGGAAATTTGGAAAGATAAGATTCAGTTGAATGACAAGACTGGAAGCTGGATGGTGGAAAATTAAGAAAATGAGAGTAAAGGAAATGGAGGCATTGATTATAGACAAACTTTTCAAGGAATTTAGTCATGAAAGGGAAAAGTAATGTAGAATGATAGGGAGGATAGACAGTAAAGGTAAGGTGTTTTTTTTAAAGATGGGGAGATATAGGCATGTTTGAAGGGAATAGGGAAATGGCAAATAGGGAGAGATTGAAGATTAGGGATACAGTAGGGACAATAGGGGAGACAATCTACTGATATAGATGGGATGGATTAGGATCCATGATACCTATAGAGTGGTTTGTCTTGGTAAGGAGAAGGGCCACTTCTCGATGTGAGATAGACATGAAGAAGAAAATGGTAAAGGAAGACATCTGAGGGATGAAAGATGTAGAAGTGAGTAAAGGGAGCTCTGGTGAATGATTTTATTTTATTTTTTTGGTGAATTATGACGTTTTCAGCTGAGAGAAAGGAAAACTATGGGACCTTTGAGGATGGATAAAAAAGTTTAGGAAATTCGCTGTGGTCAGTGGGGCGATGAGCTAATTAGGGAAGTGTAAAGAGATAACCTTGCCACAATGAGGGCCCAGCTGAGATATGTAACAAATTTGTTTTGGACCCAGTCAGCACAGTTTTGTGATTTTCTGTCTTTATTCAGTAGTATTTGAGTAGGAAGAAGGCAGAGGAGGTGAGAGTAAAATTCAAGACTGAGACTTGACAAGGTAAGATGAGAGATTGGATAAGAGGACAATGTAAATTTGAACTTGTTCATCAAATGTTCAAAATGAGGAAGGTATGAAAATTTCTGGGTGGCTGGGTGGCTCAGTGGTTTGAGAATCAGGCCCAGAGATGGGAGGTCTTGGGTTCAAACTTGACCTCAGACAATTCCTAGCTATGTGACCCTGGGCAAGTCACTTAACCCCCATTATCTAGTACTTACCACTCTTCTACCTTAGAACCATTACTCGGTATTGATTCTAAGACAGAAGGTAAGGGTTTAAAAAAATTCTAAGTGTAGGGTTGATGGTCTTGGAAGGAACTGAGGGGTAGAGGGATTGGTGAGGATGAAGAACAGGGGTTGGGTTTATTGTTTACTGTTCATTTTTTCTTTCTGAGAGTGATATTATGACTTGCATGTGAATTGGATTTAAGTGAGGCAGAGTTGCACAAAGTCATCAAAGTGTAGTGGCAAGACAAAAGTCAGGATGACTAGTGATGGCTTAGGATGTAGTGGATGACTTTGGCATCTTCTGTGTTTGACCAACCACTCCATAGCACCTACTTCAATCACCTTCATGGCTTTTGGAACAAAATGTTTTCAACCACCTATTCTGCAGAGAAGTCTTCATGAGCTCAGGGTAGACATCTCCCTAACTCATTAACTGGTTTGAGGTCTGAAGGTTACCCTCTCCTGAGTCCTAGATTTATCAGAGTATGACTGCTCTGCATGTTACAAGTTGGAGTTATAAATCAGAGGGAGAGGTGGAATAACAACAGATTATGATCAGAAAAAGGAATTTCAGAGTTTGGGAATATGGAATGAGAACAACTCAGATCAAAGGCATAGTCATTTCTGTGAAAGACTACCAATATGTAGATTGAAGTCTTGCATGAGGAGAAGGGGAGGAGAGAAAGCCAGTAAGCTGGGCATAAAACTTCACTGATAAATAATAGATCAAATGACCTTACCTGGGGGGAAGGAATGTCTATTTTGCATCTGAAAGTCTTTCTCATTATGTTTCAATGTCTCTGTCTTTTAGCTACAGTAGATCTTCAATTTTTGGCTAAATCTTGGGACCTTCCTTTTTTTTTGGTAAATTTTAAAATCTTTAATTAATCAATCAATCAATTTTTTTAACCCTTACCTTCTGTCTTGGAGTCAATACTGTATATTGGCTCCAAGGCAGAAGAATGGTAAGGGTAGGCAATGGGGGTGGGGGGTCAAGTGATTTGCCCAGGGTCACACAGCTGGGAAGTGTCTGAGGCCAAATTTGAACCTAGGACCTCCCAGTTTCTAGGCCTGGTTCTCAATCCACTGAGCTACTGCCCCCTATTTAATTAATTTAGAACATTTTTGCTTTTTTGGTTATAGGATTCATGAAACCCCCACCCCCTCCCATAGTCAATGCACAATTCCATTGGGTTTTACATGTGTCATTGATCAAGACCTATTTCCATATTATTGATATTTGCACTAGGGTGATCATTTAGAGTCTACATCCCCAATCATATCCCTGTCAACCCATGTGATCAGGCAGTTGTTTTTCTTCTGTGTTTCTACTCCCACAGTTCTTCCTCTGAATGTGGCTAGCATTCTTTCTTATAAGTCCCTCAGAATTGTCCTGGATCATTGCATTGTTGCTAGTAGAGAAGTCCATTACATTTGATTTTACCACAGTGTATCCATCTCTGTGTATAATGTTCTCCTGGTTCTGCTCCTTTCACTCTGCATCAATTCTTGGAGGTTGTTCCAGTTCATATGGAATTCCTCCAGTTCATTATTCCTTTGAGCACAAAATAGTATTCTATCACCAACATATATCACAATTTGTTCAGCCATTTCCCAATTGATGGGCATACTCTTGCTTTCCAGTTTTTTGCCACTACAAAAAGCATGGCTATAAATATTTTTATACAAGTCTTTTTCCCTATGATCTCTTTGGGGTATAAACCCAGCAGTGGTATGGCTGGATCAAAGGGCAGGTAGTCTTTTAGTGCTCTTTGGGCATAGTTCCAAATTGTGCATTTCTTCTTACACATCGATGGAGTGATGGGAGAAGGGCAAAACTAGCACTAAGAAGATCAGGAAAAGCCTTATTTTGGAGGTAGTGCTTGAACTGGACTCTGAGGGAAGCCAATGAGTCTAAGAAGTGAGGTGGGATGGGATGCATTACAGCCATGGGGACCAGGGCTTGGGAGATAGAATGTTGTTTAGGGACGAGTAGGTCAATTTGGTTAGACTCTAATAAGCCGTATGACCCTGGGATGTCACTTAACCCCAGTTGCCCAGCCTTTACTACTCTTCTGCCTTGGAACCAATACTTAGTATTGATTCTAGTTAGAAGGTAAGAATATTTTGGTAAGAATTTTAAAAAATCTAATAATAATAAAAGCCAGCATTTATATAGGACTTTAAAATTGGCAAAGTGCTTTAAATTGACTCTCATAACAGCCCTGTGAGGTGCTATCATTATTCTTGCTTTAAAGATGAGGAAACTGAGGCTGAAAGAAGTTAGATGAATCTCCCAGGGTCAGACAGCTAGTCTTGTCTTGACTTGTCTTGTCTGTCAAGATTCTTGTCTTGAGGTGGGATATGAACCTTGGTCTTGACTCCAAATATATTTCAGTTGTTTTTTTAGTCATGTCCAACTCTTCATAACCTCATTTAGGTTTAGAGATAATGAAGTGATTTGCCATTTCCTTCTCTAGCTCCTTTTATAGATGAGGAAACGAAGGCAAACAAGGTTAAGTGACTTGCCCAGGATCATACAGCTAGTAAGTATCTGAGGTCAGATTTGAATCACAAAGATATGTCTTCTTGACTCGAGACTCTGAACACTATCCACTGTACCTTCTTAGTGGTTCCACTGTGTGTAGATTGCCTATTAGCTAATAAATAGTGTTAATTACTCTGATCACTTCTGACAGTTTCTCACTTTGAAATGGTCACTAAGCATTCAGCTGCTTTTCTATACATTTTTAGCCTGTATAGAACAGCCTGTGACAAATGTACCCAGTTGTTTTCCAGGGCAAGCCATGCCAGTTCAACTTGACCCTTGTGGACTGAGCCTGACAAGTTAGTTCCCTGATAGGTTAGGTCCAATATTAGAATGAAATGAGATTCTTTTGAGCCATTCAACTGGTATTAGAATGAAGTTTACTTAGCTCTAGAATAGAAAGCATATTCCACATGGATATAATACTTGGCCAAGGTAGAAATCTTTATTCTCCTTATCTCCAACCTGGACAATTTGTGTGGCAGAAGATAGCATGCTGAGTCTGGAGTCAAGAAGACACATCATTCTGAGTTCAAATTTGACCTCAGACACTTACTAACTGTGTGACCCTGGGCAATTCATTTAACCCTCAATGTCTAGCTCTTAATGCTCTTCTGCCTTGGAACTATTATATAGTATTGATTCTAAGATGGAAGGTAAGGGTTTAAAAAAACAAAAACAAAAAACAAAGGATAAACATTGGCTGGTGAAGTGTACAAAGAAAAGTCAGGAAGACTTGAGTTTGAATTCTGTCTTAGATACTTATTAGCTATGTGAGCCTTGACAAGTCACTTAAGTTCTTCATGCCTCAGTTTCTTCTTTTGTAAAATGGGGATAATAATAGCACCTATCTGCCATAGTTGCTGTGAAAAGCAAATGAGATATTTGTATTTAGCACAGTGTCAGGCACATAGTAGGTGCTGTATAAATGCTTATTCTCTTTCCCTTCCTTTAACTTCCTAAGGTAAGAATCTTTCTTTGTATAGCTTACAACAGTATTCCTTATTTTGATGAGGCCTGCCCTACCCCCTTCCTCCTTCTTTCTCTGGCCTCAAATTACAACCTTTCAGAAAATTACTCTAAAATATTAAATAGATTTGGTCCATGAATGATTAATTTAGCATAACTGAGGACTCTGGGGAACTATTGGGTTCCTGATATTCTGAAACCTTGAGGGGGCAATGGATTTCACTCCATATGCCTACATCTGGTTTGTCTAAAATAAATAAACGAATCCCCTCATTTAACCTTAGATTCCCCAGTTAGTCATAGAGAATACTTTTTGTTTTTTTAATTAGATTTTATTTTATTTTGAAAGTAAGATTCCCTTTCTTCCCCTTCCACTTCTCTCCTTTTGCACTTCCAATTAAGAAAGCAAGAATGACAAAATTCCCATTATAAACATGTACAACAAAACATGGTACATTAAACATGAGCAAAAAATATATCTCAATCTTCACTCTAGTCCAAGACTTCTCTATTATCCTGTTTAATCACAAGTTCTCTGGAATCTTAGTTGGTCATTGTGTTCATCAGAATTCCCAGGTCTTTCAAAGTCATTCGTTTTTATAATATCGTTGTTATTGTATAAATTGTAGAGCACCATTTTTGGATGGTTCTTGCCTATGAACTCTCATAGAATCTTGTTTGTCATCCTTGCCTTCCCTCTCACTCATTTTGTATTATAGGTATATTATTTGTGGATTTCTTGTCTCCCTTCAATAAGTTATAAATTCCTAAAAAGCAGACTTTAATCTAAATTTATCTCTATACCAAAAAACAAAGTTTGCACCTATTAAGGGTTTAATAAATTACTTTTGACCAGGCCAAATTATTGATTAGTCTTATATGTACAATAATTCTTTTCCTTCCTTCCTTCCTTCCTTCCTTCCTTCCTTCCTTCCTTCCTTCCTTCTCCCTCCC
>NC_058131.1:454551226-454589972 GCF_016433145.1 Gracilinanus agilis
AAAAACCTATGCTAAACTATCAACTACATGTGTTATCTTTAAGTGGAGCCTGGGACATCTCCGTTAGTTCGGAAAGCCCCATCAGTTTCTTGGCCTTGATGGTATTAAACAATTTTTTGAGCCTCATTATTTTACTTTAATTCTGGGCAAAATGCCCTGCCAAGGGTGCGACCTTGGCCATACCAGCCATCTGTGTTCTCGGGCAAAGGGGAACAGAGTTAGTTCCCCTCCTGCTGGAGTGCTGAGAGCCCAAAGCTTTTTCAATAAGACTATAATGCATTTTGAAGGAAGGTGAGAATTATGAAAGGAATCAAAAGAGGAATCTCAGATTTTTATCTTAGATATCCCACACCTGTCTCGTCCCGTATTTAGATAGGGCGGAAAGATCAATACACGGCTCTGCCAGTCTGTATTGATCTTTTGAGGGGGTCCAGATAAAAATATCTACTTGATATTCTAGTTTCTCTTAATAGCTCCCGACATATCCCCCTTCTCTTCAAAATAACATGATTTATTAGACAGGAAAACTTTGAATGATGAAAGAAGTTAAAATTGGTTATAATCATCAGTTATAGTTGGATCTGATATGAATTACAGATCAAATTGCTTGTTTATGGTTCTCTACAGGGGAAGTCTTTGCATGCTTGGGATAGATATCCCTATAATTCACTACAGGGTGTGTGGCATATTGGTTACCTCTGGTGTAAAGGCTTGCCTAATCCTTTTAGGGCTGCTCATTCACCTTTGGTGTCCACCTGGCACTTAATTCTCACCTGTGGCTCCCAGAAGCCTGCAGCATGTGTAGTAGCCACACCTTAGTAAACCATCTTGGCAGATGGGTTAAATCAAGTTGAAGGTAACAGATGGTCTTTTCCAATATTCGTGACTCATACTGCAATATAGAAGATTTAGATAGAATGTCAGAGCAGGAAGAGGTTTTAATGATTTAGTTCAAACCTCTTATTTCATAAATAAGACAACTAGTAGAAAACTATTAAATGCATGGGCAAGCTCAGAGTGGCCTGAAAGATTCAAGGAAATATAGATCAGGATTGACTTCATGGTGCAAGAGACAGACACTTGACTGAACCTTGAAAAGGAAGAAGTATGTCAACATGTAGTGATGAGCAGGGAGGGGAAGCAGGAGTCTATATCCCTTAATCTCTTGACATTAAATAAATGTTAAAGTTACTGAAGATATAATTTATCAACAATTAATAATAATGACCTGGAGAATTATTTACAATGTTTTAACCCTGAGAACGATCATAGTCAGTCATTTCAATCATAAATGCAGATTTTTCTTTCCTTTTGACAACACTTTTAGTTTAGTCAAGTTTCACAGGATAAAAATCATAATAGTGTCATCAGGAAAAGATGTTGCTGTTTTCATTCTCTATATCTTCTTAAGATTGTCTCTAGCCAGGACAGGAAAAGTCTTTGTAGTTTTTCTTGAGTCCTCACCCTTAATAGTCTCTCTCTAGACTCATTTCTCTTTAAAAGGGGAACAATAAGATGATGGGAAACTTAGGCAAGAGGTTCTTGCCATTAGCTTTCTAAGGCCATCCTTTCAACCCTTCTAACAAACTAAATCAACTTGGATAACTATAATATTTGAATTATCAGGCAGCAGCTGTCCCTGTGGGTAGCTCTTGGCATCTTTCCTTGCTTGGGTAAACTACACACTCAGCAGCAGCCTGGATCTTTTGATCTGGATTCAAACTCAAATTAAATCAAAGTTACAGTCCCAAGAGGTATCCAAGGCTGAAAACTTACTATTTTTGGAAAGAATGAAGTTAACTCTTATATAGATAGTATGCCTGTCAATTTAGGAGAAGAATCAATAGGACCACGAGGTCCTGGATTCTGAATCAGATTTGGAGATCTGCAGCCAATTTTCAGGGGAAAGCATGAATCCAGAAGGCAGTTTCTTCTACTTTTAGCATGGTAGTTATTGTCAATAGGATCTGGTTTGGTCTTCTCCACTGAGGCAAAAGGGCATTTTTCTATTGACATCTCTTAATCATTACACAGCCATCATCCATCACATTGTGAACATGATCTTCTTGTGGTATTGGTGAGGTTTCTCTGACCTTTTTGGAGATAGAACTTGTAAAGTTGATTATAACACTGTAATATTCCCAGAGGTAGGTGTCCTGTGACAAGAACATGCTTATATCCTTGTACAGGAGGGAAATCAGAGAAGTCTATTTTGGATATGGGAGGATTGCCTGCTACCCTTGGGTATAAAATACATTTTAAAAGGAACTCAGGATTGAATTACTAACACATAGCAGCCCTAAGCATCTTCCCTTTGGTGGTATACTTGAAACAGAGCTTAAAGCAACCACTAGACATAGTAAGAGAGAATGAAGGGCAACTGGGAAGCCATAGGGAGAGTTTCAAAGGAAATCAATACAAGATTGCTTCCATTCTGAACCATAGTAACTTCTGTCCCTCAAGTATATCATGCTGGAGCAGGAACAGAGAAGAAAGAGAAGGGGATGAGAGGAAGGAGAGAGGGAAGAGGAGACACCAGTATGGAAGGATACTAAAGGAGATGGCCATTTCGGCATTGGCATCAGGCTTTACATGATCCTGTTACTTCATCAGTCAGTGGCAATGAACTCACTAACAGGTGAAAGAAATACCAGAACTTTGTGTTCCTCACCTGTCTGTTATACTTCAAATATGTCTTCTGGAGACATTGCATTGATCAGAATTCTTAATCTTTCAAAGTTATTTTTCTTTACAGTTTATATTATTCTCTTAGTTCTGCTCACTTCACACTACTTGGGATTTTCTGAAATCATGTCTTTCATCATTTCTTATGATGAAACAATATTCGATGATATTCATATACTCTAATTTATTCAGCCATTTTCCCAATTGTCTACCAGACAATCTAAGTTAACCTCCTAGGTTCTGGTTCTTATGAAAACAACAAATCAGAGATTGGGCTTATCATTAGTCTGGATGCTGTGAGATTGTAATGCTTTGGGTTAGTGGGCACAGAACAATATGACCTTTTTAACTAAGGATGTAGCATCTTCTGATTAATGAAACCCTTTGTGCTTCTGTGCAATCACCATATCATGATCCCACATGATTCCTCTTTTATTATTATTTTTCCAGATTACATGCTGATACAATTTTCAATATTTGTTTTCTGACATTCTGTAATCCTGTTCTCTCCCTTCTTCCTACTCCTTCCCTCTTCCCAAGAAGGCAGGTAATATGACATAGATCGTACACATATATTATCCTTTTTTTTGGCTATTTAATCAGTAGGTGTTATTGATCTATCATCTCTCAAAAGTACACAAAAAAGTACATCATCTACAAAAGTAGAAATAACAATGAATGCTACTAAATACATTTCGTGTGTAATCATGTAAAACATTTTTCCATATTAGCCATTTTGTGGAAGAGATCTCAAATAAAAAACAGAAGAAAAAATGAAATATAGTATATTTCAGTCTGCATTCAGACTCCATCAGTTCTGTCTTAGAGGGAAGATGGCATTTTTCATCATGAGTCTCTGGGATTGTCTTAGATCACTGCATTGCTGAAAATAACTAGGTTATTCAAAGTTGTTCATCAAGAAATATTGCTGTTGCCATGTACAATGTTCTTCTGGTTCTGCTCACTTCACTTTGCATCAATTCATGTAAGTATTTCCAAGTTTTTCTGAAATTATCCTGTTTGTCATTTTCTTATAGTATAATACTATTCCATTGCTATCATATATTACGTTTTGTCCAATCATTTCCCAATTGATGGACAGTTCATCAATATCCAATTCTTTGCCACCACAAAAAAGCTGCAATAAATATTTTTGTATGGGTAGGTCCTTTCCCCCTTTTAAATCTCTTTGGGATACAGATATAGTAGTGGTATTGCTAGGTCAAAGGTTATACAGAGTTTTATGGCCCTTTGGACATAGTTCCAAATTGCTCTCCAGAATGATTAATCCATAGTTCCACCAACAGTTTATTAATGTTTCTTCATTTTCTCCTATCCCCTCCAACATTTATCATTTTTTGTCACATTAGCCAGTCTAATAAGTGTGAAGTGGCACTGAGTTGTTTTACTTTGCATTTCTCTAATTAATAGTGATTTGGAGCATTTTTCCATATGACTAAAGATAGTTTTAATTTTATCTGAGATTTGCTTCTTCACATGGTTCTTGAACTGTTTCAGATTGACAAAATGATCATATCCATTTTGTTCCTGCATTTCAAGTTAAGAACTTTGCCTTTACTGCACTTGATACTTGGATGGATGGAATTATCTTTGCCAGGCACTGTGGTAAATGCCTTACAAATATTATCTCATTTAATACCAATAACAACTCTATGAATAGATGTTATTCTTATCCTGATTTTATAGTTGAGGAAAATGAAACAGGTAAAATAACTTGCTCAGGGTGATGCAACTAGTGTCCAAGGTAAAATTTGAACCCAGGTCTTCCTAACTCCAGGCCATTGCTCACATGCTCTTGATGCCTGAAATATCCTTTCATTCCTCACTTTGCCTATTGAATTGCTATTCAACCTCTAAAGTCAATTCTTCTGTTTAAAAAAAAATAAAAGGGAATCACAGGGCAGGTAGGTGGTTCAGTGGATGGAGATCCAGATCTTGGGTTTGAATGTGGTCTCAGATACTTCCGAGCTGAGTGATCCTGGGCAAATCATTTAACTCCAATTACTAGACCTTACCTCTCCTGCCTTAGAAATGATACCTTGTATTGATTCTAAGACAGAAGATAAGAGTTAAAAAAAAAAACAAAAACAAAGGATCACAGAATTTTAGAATTGGATCTCATGGGCAAGCTAACCCAGCATATACCCTAAAGGAATTCTCCCTGTGCAAGTCACTTAATCCCAATTGTCTAACCCTTCCAGCTCTTCTAACTTGGAATTGATACTTAGTATTTTATATTTATTTATTTGTTTGTTTTATTAAAACCCTTACCTTCTGTCTTGGAGTCAATACTGTGTATTGGCTCCAAGGCAGAAGAGTGGTAAGGGCTAGGCAATGGAGGTTAAGTGACTTGCCCAAAGTCACACGGCTAGGAAGTGTTTGAGGCCAGATTTGAACCTGGAACCTCCCATCTCTAGGCTTGGCTCTCAATCCACTGAGCCACCCAGCTGCCCCATCACAATATATTTTAAATTTTAATTTGTATTATTAACATTTTCTTCATTACTTTCTTAAGTCCAGACAATCAACAAAAACAATAAATCAAGTCCTGATTTTACAGTATTGTTGATTTCTGAGTTGTAAATGTTTATGTTGAAAACTTAAAACTTAAAAAAGAGTTTCCTAAAGTTGGTTACAGGTGGTTCAAGCACACCCCTGGAGATATATATATATATATATATATATATATATATATATATACATAGAAAGAAAGATACAGATTAAGTGAGATAAAAAGATAGAGAGAAGGATACATACATACACACATACACATAATATTATGTAGACATGGATAATTGTATAGAGTTAGCATTAAATAGAAATAGACAGAGATTAGGGAAATGAAGCTTCAGCTTATAAATCATTCTCTCTACTTCAAAAATAAAAACAAAATAATCCTTTCTCCTTCTCATCTTAGCTAGTTTAGAAAGCTGCTTCAGACAACTTCATAGAACTGGTGGTCTCCTGGGGGGAAAAATCCTTTTGTTCCAGCCATCTCCTCTATTTTCTAGCTTTGCACTAGTTTAGCCTTTTCTAGGCACCCTAATTCCCCAAACTCCACCAACAAGGCTAATATCAAATACAAAGCAGGATTATCACCCATTTAGATATTTTTATAATAACATTTGCATAACCAGTGGCAAAGGAATGGAGAGGAATTGCAGGGCAGGGAGAGGGAAAATGATGTGCATCCTTGCCTGTGTGCAGTTAGCTACTGCAGGAACTAGGTCTTTCTTGCATTTACTCCTTCCACCCACAGAGAGGTGAAACATAAACTCTGGAGGACTTGCAATTAAAAGCAGCTGTCTTCTCTCCGTCTCACAGCTGTGGGAAGAAAAAATTATCTTTGGGCCATCAGGGGTCATTTCACCCATTCTGGTCTAATAGTCTCTGCCCTAAATTCATGCCAGGCGTCTCACTTCACGATAGCTGCATTGGTTACTGCTGCATTATCAACAGACACTACTTTTAGTGATTTTGAAGGGGAGAATAGAGAAACAAAAATCCAGTGTTAAATGCTTGGCTTTCTCCCAGCACTCGCTGTAAACAATCCCAGAAGCCTTCACACAGTTTATGACTACAGTGGCCAAATGTATCCTGGGAAAGTGGTTGAATCTCTATGGTTACCTTGATGCAGGACCAGATGCTGACACAAGGTTGGATGAAATAATCATTTCAGATGAACAAAAGATACTGAAGGATAGAAAGAAAATACCCTTCTGGTATAGTTTCCATCACTGTGTATTGTATATTATAAACATTTTAAATTTAGTTAAAATTAAGTTTCCCCCCAAGAAATTCTCATTATTGTTGGAAGACCATTAGTTTCATTGGAGAACTTGGAAGACCCAGGGAGCAGCAAAGACAAGGATCAGACCAGGACAGCTTGAGTGCTGTGGAGTTCTCAGGTCCCTGGTACTCTGGCCTGCCTGAGATGCTTTTGAGCAGCATCAGACACAAGAAGAAATGGGGATCTTTAAAACAACCATGCCAACCTGAGGGTTTTGTATTGATTTAAAAAACCACATATGAAATGTGTCCATGTTTTTGTTGTTTTGTTCAGTCATTTTTCAGTTGTATCAACTCTCTATGACCCCATTTGGGGTTTTCTTGGCAAAAGTACTAGAGTGGTTTGCTTTTTCCTTCTCCAGCTCATTTTCCAGAGGAGGAAACTGAGGCAAACGAGATTAAGTGACTTGTCCTGGGTCACACAAATAGTAAATATCTGAAGCTGATTTGAACTCAAGTCTTCCTGATTCCAGGCCCAGTGCTTGCTTTATCCAGTGAGCCACCTAACTGCCCTATCTATATTTTACTATAATTTTATTTATTTTGTTAAATACTTCCCATTTACATTTTGATCTGGTTCAGGCTGCATGCCTCTCTGAAGATTCAGTAATCTGAACTTCAAAGATCCAGGGAGCCTAATTCCAGGCAGTATAGGGCAGCAGAGAAATCCCAGACCAGAACAAGAAGAGCTCCACTCTTTCTCCCAAGTCCCACTGCATTGTTGATATGTGGTCAAAAAAGGGCAGAAGAGGTGGGCTAAAATTAGTAGAGGCAGAAGGATTCGGTGTGGGGGTTAAGTTGGGGGCCCCCTACCTGGCTTTGTTACCCTCGCTCTCTTCCCACTCAGATCTACCCTTCACTCAGCTCTTAGTGGTATTTCAAAAGTATGTATAATTTCACACTCTTCACAATCTGATCCCTTTCTTTCCTCTTACACATTTTACTTCCCTTGACATGCTCCGTTGCTTAATAATACTAGTTTCCTTCTGTTCCTCACATGTGGTATATACCATCTGCCTCCCATTTCTTTGTCCTTTTGGTGGTTTTGCCCTACCCTGGGAATAGGATCCCAGGCTTTCTTGTCGCTCACCTCAAATGTCTCTACTGTAGGAGAGCTGTCCTGTCCTCATAGCAGCAAGAGCTTCTTCCCCTAAGGCTACCTTGTTCCAATTGGTGTGTATCTTATGGACAGCTAGCAATGTAGTTATATCTTGTCTCTTTGCCTAGAATGATTTCAATTTCAACTTATTTCTGTTTCTATTTATTTCACATGCCACCCACATGCCATTTGCATGCATCACCTGGCCAATATAACCACACAGACGATAAACATACAATATAACATGAACAACACAAGAATACCTTGTGGGCAACATGTGATGACATGTAGACTACAACAAATGGCAAAAGAAATAAATTACATCAATAGCATACATCCCATATGTGAATGACATACTGTATTGTGCTATCGCCATGTGAATGCCATGAGATCGAAATGGGAACACCATACAGTTAGCATCTATACTCACCACACTACTGACATTTGCACAGATGCTCATTTGTCAGACATGAAAACTGACACAGATTTGATACGTAATCAAATGTGAATGACATGTGAATATGTCAGGCACACAATACATACTGCTCAACACATTTTTGACACAAACCATGACATTTGCACATGTGGCTAACATGATAAGACCAACATATGGGTGACATGTAGGTGGTGGTGCCATGGCATCAGATGGTCACAGAGCAACATAAGAGTGATACGTATAAACATATGGACAACATAGGGTCAACACGGGGGGCACACCTCAACAGGCTTTCTTTGGCCTGACATGTGAATGACATGTATTTAACATGTGACTAACATGTTTAGCATGATAGACCATCTAATTTAATAACTAATTGATCGTTGTCCCTAAAATGCAGCATTTTTCTTCAACTCTCGTAACAAAGGGAAGTAGTCCGTGAATGCAAATTTTGTTTGTTCTCATCTGTTGTTTTAGTTGAGATTTATTTAGGGCACATTGGCCAGGAATTCTGACCAGATCTGTTTATTCACAGCTTGGTAATTAGAGAGTCCCAAGATTAGAGAGAGACTCCTTGGCTAAAGGAGCATTTGGGAGACTTAGTCCTTCTTGGGACTGGAGTTGGGGAACAGAGTCCAGAGAACTTCATAGTGACAAAGAGATGCTTCTTAATTTCCTGGAATTTATGCAAAGCCCATTTCCATATCCTAATGGGTTACAAATTGCCAAGGGAAGGTACGCTAAGCCCAGGGTTCTGGGTGACCCAGGTTCCTCCCACCACCATTTTCACACTTAACTTACAATCAGAGGATAGAACAAGGAGCTGCCCAAATAGAATGGTCCAACCCGAGGGTTTCAACTGGGCATATGTTTGGTTGGTAAAACCAAGCTACAGCATGCTTTCCCTGGTGGTTAGATCTGGGAATTACATTTGAGAGCTGGAATCATTTTATCTATTTGTCATACTTTCAGCTGTAAAATGTGCAAAAATGATCATTTTTATTTAGAGCAAGTGATTAATTAATAATTTCTTTGGAAGAATTTTTTAAAAATTTCATCTTTTGTGGTTGTTTACTAATTTTCTTGTTGCATCCAATTCTTCATGACCCCATGTAGGGTTTTCTTGCCAAGATACTGGAATGGTTTGTGATTTCCTTCTCCAGCTCATTTTACAGATGAAAAAACTGAGGTAAACAGGGTTAAGAGTCGTCCTGACTCCACTCCTGGAACTCTATCCACTGGTCCACCTAGTTGCCTACCACCTTTTTAAAAAAATGTTCATATTTTAAAAATATTTTCATGACTATTCACAGAATTCTTTCAGCTGTGAATTTTTAAAAGAGAAATAATTACATTCTTATTTTGTTTTTTATTTTTTCATTTTGGATATTTCATATCCACATGTTAACTTTTGTGTTGTTTTTTTTTTGTTTTGCTTTATGTCTTAAGATAGTTCTCTTGTCATATTCAAGCTGCTGCATTCATAAAAAAGTATACGTGCAAAATATGTTTAAATCCTGATGATTATTGCTTTAGTTGTGCATTTTGAAAAGTGTAAGTGCACATTTGCTTTTGAATTATTTGGTGTTGCTGCCTGCTTATTTCGCAGTTGTTAGACAGTGGATATTAGAGAATTCTTTTCAGATCCTCTAAGAAGGGGGTCCTGGAGCAATCACCTTATCTTTTCCTATCTGTCTGCTTATCTGGACTTCACTGTGGTCTCCAGAAACTCATCTTTCAGAAGACCTCATCAACTCTGAAACTCATACTTTCTCAGTATCACTGGCCCTTTGGCTCTCTCCTTCTCTCTTTAGGAGAGGGTAGAGGATGGACACTGAAGAGCTCCTTTCAGATCCTGTATTTAAGAAGGGGGTCTATGGCAGCCACCTCATCTTTTCTCATCTAGCTGCAGGACTTCGTGCCTCCCTCCAGTTACTCTCCCTTTCTCCACCCCGCCTCACTTTTCAGTTTCTTTTCATGTGTTCCCCTGCACCCCCCACCCTTCAGACTGTGAACTCCTCCAGGGTCAGGATTGTTTTTTGTCTTTCTTTGTATCACATGCCTGGTACACAGTAGACACTTAATAAATGTTCATTGATTTATTGTTAATTTATGAATGAAGTTGCTGTTAATTTGCTACTAATTTGCATGATTTTTTTTATCTGCTAAATATCGCTTTTGGAATTGTTTTATTATGTTATAATATGGTATGTTTAGTTCTTAAATAATCATCATTGGTTTTGTTGAATATTATCATCAGTGATCAGTTTACTGAACAGACAGATCAATCTTGGAAATTCATTGGGCCTTCTGGTTTTAGGAGTAAGTCTGGACCATAAGAAGAGGGATATCATAAGATCACTGAAAAGAAATATGAATAAAACTGAATGCTATAATAACTGAAGTTGACCCTAAAGAAAAGATATGAGAAAGCACTTCCCTCTTTTCTTTGCAAAGGTATGGGATTATGAGTTGTGGAACACTGAAGCTGTCAGACATTTTCATGTGTTTAGTTAAATATAGAACTGTTTCTTTCCCTGTCCTCTTCATTTTTTTTAATAATAAAGGAGGAAGGAAAAGAAATCAGACGATGATAGAACTAACTTTCTAGTTCAATGTCTATTTTACAGTTGAGGAACCTGAGAATCAGAGAGGTTATGGAACTTGCTTATGGTCACACAGCTAGTAGGTATCAAAGTCAGGATTTGAATCCAGATCATTATAACTCCAAGTCCAACACTTAGCCATTGTGCCACAGCTCTTCTAAAAAATTTTCGTGGGGGGGGGGCAGCTGGGTAGCTCAGTGGATTGAGAGTCAGGCCTAGAGACGGGAGGTCCTAGGTTCAAATCTGACCTTAGACACTTCCCAGCTGTGTGACCCTGGGCAAGTCACTTGACCCCCATTGCCTAGCCCTTACCACTCTTCTGCCTTAGAACCAATACATAGTATTGACTCCAAGAGGGAAGGGTAAGGGTTTAAAAAAAATTAAAAAAAATTTTTCTAGGGTGCAGCTAGGTGTCTTAGTGGATAGACAGCCTGTCCTTGGAGACAGGAATCCTGAGATCAAATCTGACCTCAAACACTCCTTAACTGTGTGACCCAGGACACTTAACCCCAATTGCCTAATCCTTATAGCTCTTCTGTCTTGAAATTGATACTTGTATCATTCTAAGATTCAGGATAAAGGTTTTAAAAAGAACAAACAAAAATTTTTTTCTAGGACATGGTGGTCATTATCACAAATTTGTAGACAGTAAGTGGCACAGTGAATAGTGTAATGGCCTTGGAGTCAGAAAGTTCTAAGTTCCAATTTAGCCTCAGATACTTACTAGCTGCCTGGCCCTGAGCAAGTCACTTAACTTCTGTGTAACTCAGGCTTTTCATCTTTATATCGAGACTAATATTGATACCTACTTCCCAAGCTTGTGGATAAAATGAAATAATATTTGCAAAAGTGATTTGTAAATATTAAAATGCTATATAAATAATCATTATTATTAACTAATAAATAATAACTAAATATATCTTTCACAATAAAAATGAATTGTCTAGTCATTAATAATAATAATTATAAATTCATATGAATGATGATAACAATAATAATATCATGCTATTATTCTTCTGGTCAAGATGATAGTGTAAGCAGTCATATAGGGGTCCAGCTGTTCCCGTTTTACTCCAACAATGACAAAGAGAAACATATTGAACAATCATATTGGGAAACCCAATCAGAAACATCAGTATGCTTAATGAAGGAATACACAAAAATGTGGCCAGAAACCAAGGAAACTACTCCCAGAAGCACTGGTCCTAACTGAGTCTCTTGGTCACTTCTTTAAGCTCCTTAATGCGGTTGGCCTTCAGTTGGGAGGTCATGAAGGACTGGGAAAGTTTCACTGAAAGATAACATATCCCACCTGACCCCACTCCAATCAATAAACTCTTCTCCATTGGTTCTGCTCATTATTCCTAGGCTTGCTTCATTTAGCTTAAGATATTTATGCTAGGATGATTTTTCCTGTAGATTTTTAGTTTATCAGGTCCTACTCTGAACCCTTTGAAATCGACCAGGTCTTTTGAAATTTGGAAAGGTCTTAACATTGAACATTAATGCATCCAACTGAATTTGTTCAATCACGATTTGCATTGAAATTAATTATTCCAATACAAAAAAAGTATCAAAATTTGTTTTCAGTTTCATTTGGGGTTTTTCTTGTCAAAGATAGCCGAGTGTGCTTTGCTAACTTTCTTTTCTCTATCTCATTCAACAGATGAGAAAACTGAGGCAAACAGAGCTAAGTGACCTGCCCAGAATTATATAGCTAGGAAGTGCCTGAGGCTAGATTTGAACTCGGGAGGAGGAGTCTTCCTGACTCCAGGTCCACCTCTCTATCCACAACCACCACCTAGCTGCCCCTGTTTTTATCCATTTGTACTCACTCAGTTTTCCTATGATATTGAGGCGGCATGGGGCAAAGGAAAGAGAACTGAATTTAGGATCAGAAGATCTAACCTCTCTAAGCCCGAGGTTTTTCTTTTTCTAATCAACCAATAAACATTTTTTAAGTGCCTATCACATCTCGCTGTTGAATGAAGAGACTGAGTTAGATTTCCTTTAAAGTCCCTTCCAACTTTAAACCTATGATCTTATGTCGTATAGTTTGCAAACCACATTCTATCTTTTAGCTCCTCTACACGGGCCACCCTTTTTGGATGATGTTTTCCCTCCCCACTTTTGCCTCTTAGTATTCCCAGCCTCTCTGAGGGCTAAAGTACAGGCTCTTAGAACAATCCTTGCCTCTTCCCACCCATTCCCTGCCCCTATGCTTGTGCCTCTTTCCGGTTTTCTCTCCCATTACTTTTTATATATTTTGTATTGATCAGGGCACATTCCTTCTCCCACCCCCTGACTCCCATTAGTAAGCTCCTTGGGGGCAGGGGCTGTTTCAATTTATCTTTGCATCCCAGTTTCTAGTCCCTCATAGGTATTTGATTTTTGAATGACTAAAAAAAAAAGTAAATAAAATGACTAAATAAAAGAGGGTAATGGGCTCCTTAAAAGAGAAGGTTTTCTCTGCCTTATTGCCAATGGAACATTTATGAAGCAGTGACACCCAGTGACCCTCTTTTCTCTGCTCTCTAATCAAACTGCAGTCAAATTCAGGCTAACACAATGGGAAATGACCTCTGGGCTTGATTTGAAGGCTCCGAGAACCTACTGTTCAGCATATTTTTCACAGTCTGGATAACAGAGGCAGCTGGGACTTTGAAAGGGAGGCCCACACCAGATCCTCCAGGGAAGAGACCGAGAAGAGACAGAGCTGAGGGGCATGACAATAAGGATGAAATGCACAGCGAGTGAGCCTCCTAATGCTGCTTCGAGAGTTTAGAGAAGACAGGCTGGTGCTTTGATATATGCACCTGCTTGCTGATGCTGGGCTTTATGCAAAGAGATTATCAAGCAGCTTCAGCTGCCTCAAGGACTTGGCTGGGAGGAACTGCGTGATATCCCATAAAGCCTTGAGTGGCTTAAATCTCCTTTGGTTAACCATTAGATAACACTAATCGCTGTTTGCCACATCCAGAGTTAAACTACAGAACAACATATAAAATAATAAATATTTATTGAATGCCAAGTTTCCCCTACAGAGTTCAGTGACGTTAATTTATTTGGCCCCCTAACCAGGTTTCCTGGGTTTTGGCAAGGCTGGGTAAGCAGTGGATGGGGAGAGGAGGAGCTTCCTGAGCTATATACCCTGATACTTCTATAGAAACAGGATGGAAGAAAAAGGTTGAGGTTAGATCTGAAATCCACAGAGCTGGGAGCACTGTGTAGGAGGACTAGGACAGCCAAGTGACCTGTATTTGGTCACACTGACTTGTTTGATCAAAGCTATAGATGACTTCCTGCTAATATGTCCAGCTCACACATGTCAGGCATCACCCTGGTGATAGCACTGGTTCTCTTCAAAAATGAAGAACAATAACAAATAACATGCTCATTATGGCTTTTTTAAAAAGTTCTGATTTTGGTAACCTCATGTGGGAGCCCAGGCTTGAGAAAGAGAAGGAGAAGGGGATCTATGAAGAGGATCAGTGATGCCAAAACAGAAAGGTATTTGGAAAAGTTGGTACCACACTGCTTCCCAATCCCAATCAACCTCCCAATCCATTTAAAATATTGAATGACAAGGATTTCCCCCATGTAGGCAGTTCCCTGGAAGATGATAGAGGTACACTGGGAAATAGGAGGCTGGGTGGGAGGGAGGTGGTACAGTTAGCCTCTACCCAAACATGGGAATGCGATCTTTTAACAGGAGAATTTTAGTGGCTCTCCGTTAAGCCTTTCACCAAACTGTGCTGCTCTCCAATGGCCAAAGCAAAGCAAAGCTAACAGTTTCTGACTCATCACTGAAAACTAGGAGAGTTTCAGTTCAGCTACTGATGTCTCAGAAGATGAAAGAATTGAGACTCCATCAGAGAAGACGTACTTACAATCACGCTTCTTTCTCTTCTCCTTTAGATAGCATATTTAGAGGTTTTTCTAGACTTAGAGCTAGAAAGGACCTTGTAGGTTCTCTAGTCTGACTCCCTCATTTTACAGATGAAACAGGTCCAGAGAAGTTACTCAGACCACTTGGAGCTAATGAGAGGATTGAGCTGCAAAGATCTAGTTCAATTCTGCCTTTTGGAGGTAGAAAAAAATTCGTTATAATTCCCTTACAAGAGCAGCAACCGGCCATGTTCATGTCACTTTGTGATTATATACTATATTTCTTAAGGGTTCCCTATTTATTACAGATCCATTACTTCATTCAGGTGGGCAAAGAGAAGTGGGCAAGACCATTTTCCCCATGATCTGGGTGATGCAAATCAGGGGCAGCCATTCTACACTCCTGATAGAAAAGGGAAGAGAATTCAGCATCAGACATTTTCCACCGATGATTTAGCCTATATCTTGTTTGTAGAGGTATTTGCATAGCTTCCCCTATTAGCTTGTGAACTCCTTGAGAACAGAGACTATCTTTTGCCTTTTTTTATATGCCCAAAGCTTAGCACCATTCCTAACACATAGGGTTTTAATAAATGCTTGTTGACTTAGTAGAACAGATTGAAATCGGGAGTTTAATTTTCAATGGTTCAAAAAAGCTTATCTCTGCAAAGCTGTCTGAGCCAGTCAGCTACTGAAAGAACAAAGACGACAACAGTCCCTCCTGCCGTGGGGATGGAAAGAGCCCAATTCGAGGTACAGTGTTCTGTGTTTTCTATATTAAATGTCTCTTTAGGCCAGGTGGAGACTAGTGGTGCTCAGATGGCACGCTGACAGGTCAACCCTTTCCCTTTGGTCCTCTCCCTGATAGGGAAAGGTCACTGCTGTGTACCCTTCTTACAGAGACATCGAGGACCTCAGGGACTGGGCACAGATAATGAAATGAGTAGATTGTATAGTAGTGGGGAGGATTATATAAGACAGTCAAAAAAAAATAATGTTCTAAGGGGCCAGCCCAGCACTCTAGTACAAAATATATACATGGTCTTTTGGGAGATACCTGAGAGGGTTAGGTTCGCATGTAGCCTACAGGGAAGAGCATTCTAACAGCAATCAACCCCTGATGGCCTTTTAGTGCTAAAAAAAAATATTTTTGCTTTTAAAAGTTAAAAACCCAGTCTAGGGGCATTTAGGTGGCTCAGGGACTAGAGAGCCAGGCCTGGAGACAGGAAGTTCTGGGTTCAAATATGGCCGTAGACACTTCCTAGCTGTGTGATCCTGGACAAGTCATTTAACCCCATCTGCCTAGCCCTTACTGCTCATCTGCCTTGGAACCAACTCTTAGTATTGATTCTAAGATAGAAAGTAAAGGTTAAAAAACAAAACAAAACAAACAGCAGACCATATGGCTCTAACTGGACAATTTCCCTCCCCACCCCCCAAGGAATTGGATTTTTCCCTGTTTCCATAAATACTTGGTTAAGTTGATTGATTGAGCAAAAGACATTTCTGTCTGGTTTGGTCAATGGAAAGTATACTGCACAAGAAGAAAATAGGGTAGAAAAATAAGTAAGAAGGCTAGTTCCTAAGCCCAGAAAATTTTTTTCATTTTCCTTTATGCCCTTATTACTTTCTTGCCCAGAAAAAAAATACATGTGGAAGTCTCCAAAAAGTATTTCCCCAAGAGCTGTATATTCATTCTTTTAACTTTTTCAAATTTTAAATCCCTTTCTTTTATTTAAAAAATGTCCTTGACACTCCCATTTTCAAAGCCCACTGACCCTGCACAGGGGATGTGTTAGTTTCAGGTTTGTGCAGGTTTAAATCCCATATAGATTTTTTCTGATTGTCGTTGTTCAATTTATTTCTGAACCAGCTCCTGCCAGAAATGTGAAGAGGTTGGCTAGGTCCCCATCACAAAGAGAGAACTGTTTGAGTTAGCCTAACCAAGTGAAACTGCACAAAGGAGAGGAGCCAGATGCCCTGGGCTTTATCTGGACCAGTGGTGGGCATGTGCCGGTGACTAGAAAGTCATTCTCTGATCCAGGGAAGATTCTGAGGCTCTAGAGAATAAGAAAATAGATCAACATCGTCTGTTTTGGCTGTTATGGTGCCAAGGTCATTAGTCTGATTTCCTGGCATTCAGTATATCAAATACTAACTCTTCACTTGATGATTCTTAATACCAGAGATTCTGCACCTCTATTATCATCTATCTTCTTGATTGCTTGGATCATTCCTTACTTGGGGGGTGGTCTTTGAAAAGAAGGAGCCATGGAAGCTGTACAACCAGGTTTTAGATTCTTTTGGACAACAAACAATACATTCCAGCCAAGGATGCTCATCACTGGCATAGCCTCCTCATCTTCAAGGGCTGATAGGGTAATTTTTATGGGACCTGCCTTTATGAGCCAGAATCTATAAGGAGACAAGTCCTTGCAGTTTGGGATACATTATAGCATACTAAAAAAGACCACTGTCTCTAGAGTCTAAGGATCTAGGTTCAAATCCTACCTCAGACACTTAACTAATAGACAAAAGACTTAACCTCTCTGATCCCAAGTGGGACTAAATGACCTCTGAGGTCAGATCTGGCTTTAAATTTCCAATCATGACCCTAGTGCAAATATCAATAATATAGAAATAGGTCTTGATCAATGACACATGTAAAACCCAATGGAATTGCGCGTTGGCTACGGGAGAGGAGTGGGAGTAGGGGAGGGAAAGAACATGAATCTTGTAACCATGGAAAAATACTCCAAATTAATTAAATAAAACTGAAAAAAAATCTCTTATCATGAGTCAAAAAGTAATAGGCAAGGGGACATAAATATCCTTGTGATCATACATGCATTTGGCAGTTTAGACATCTGATCCAACAGAATCCATGGCGCCCGAGGAGTTTCTCCAGAGACCAGACTTTTATATCTCGACTTTCCTTCCCATCATTTTACTTAGGGGAAATGACAAGGATTTATAATGCAGAAGTCACCTCCTCCTTACCTTCTGGACCTAACTTCCTCCAAATAATGGCACCTCTTATGAGTCCTTCTTTTCTGTTTCCATATCTGACAAGAACATTGCTGACCACTCAACATAAAAAGTTGATTCCTTTGGCTGCCTCCCTGGGGTCTCAAACAGCTTCAGAGTGTATTAGCCTAAGAAATGTTTTATGGGGCTCAGCCAGTGAGCCTAGTCATGCAGAGGCCACCATGGAGGACTATCTACCTACCTGTAGTCCTTGAGTATTTGGTGAGAGGTGATTCTATGTCTGAGCACATAGGAGTGAGCCAAGAACCTCAGAGGCCCCTATTTGGCATTTATGGCTTAGAGTAAGGGACCCATGGGCTACAGAACGGTCTCGGCCCCTGAGGAGATCAGGGAACATCTAGCACCAGGAAGCATTCAAAGTGGCAGGGAAGTTCTCACGGAGTTACAGAAAAGGGATGGAGCCAGGGACAGAAGTAAAACACGGACACAGTATGAAGGGGAAAGCACAAAGACAGAGAGATTGACAACATGAAGGAAAGGAAGAGGAAAGAAGAGGCAGGAAGGGATGTATGTATAGTACAGAGAAAATATAGAGATAGCAAGCTCCTGCATGCCTGATTGGATATATTTTTGCAGCATGGAGGCATAGAGGGAATTCACTGAGGATAACAGGTAAGTAGCAGGTACTGGAATATCTCCTTCACTTAGAGCCAGCAGGTAAAAAAAAAAGGGAACAATTCCCCCCATCCCTCTGCCCCCCCCCACACCCTAAGTCAGTCATCTTCACCAAGGCTACCTAACAGGTACCATGTAGACTGGCTCCCTTAGAGAAAGAGTTAGTACACAGGCAGGGGCAAAGATCAGACCAACTAATCTAAGATCAGAAAAATTGCCGGGGGGATGGGAAAGACTTGAGGAAATGACTTACATATATACCATTGTCTTTTATGGGGAAGAGTGATATTACTAATGTAGGGATTTTCTCACAATGAGAGAAAGGTGCTCCTGACCAAAATGGAGACAGAGCAAGGATGATGACCTTCCTGCTCCTCCTGGGATGGGAGGTGGCACAGGGAAGGATGGGATGTCAGACAGTAGATCACTTCCCTCCCTGGGGCAGGGCAGGAGTGGGACCAGGCTGTGACACCATAATGTGGTAAATGGACTCCCGGAAGCGCTGGTCCCGACTCAGTCTCTTGGCCACTTCTTTGAGCTCCTCAATGCTGTTGGCCTCCAGCTGGGATGTCATGAAGGATTGGGAAGGTTTCACTGGAAAAAAAAATGAGAAGCCTCACCCAACCCCACTCCTATCAATAAACTCTTCTCCATTGGTTCTGCTCATTATTCCTATGGTTGTTTCTTTCAGTTTAAGATAATACCAGTATTGTAATTGCATCTGTATTGAAGTGTTCAATTAAAATCAACATGTTAAGTCCCACCTATGAACTCTTAAATGTGAAATTGTTTTCTTCTAAGGTTTCTTTTGTGTGGCACCAAAAAAGTACTCATGCGCGCATGCAGGCGCATATGTGTGTGTGTGTGTATGTGTGTGTATGTAGTAGTAGTAGTAGTAGTAGTAGTAGTAGTAGTAGTAGTAGTAGTAGTAGTAGTAGTAGTAGTAGTAGTAGTAGTAGTAGTAGTAGTAGTGAGAGCAACCCTCTTCCCAATTGTTAGGGAGTTGAGGGGAAGAAAGCCTTATAAGAGGGATGGCAAAATGGCAAGGTGGTTGGAATGAGAAGGAAGGTCTTTCCCCATACTATATCACTGAAGGCTAAAATATGATTATACCTCCTCTTCTCTTCCATCTCAGTCCCCAACCCAAATTCCACAGGGTAATTTAGAAGGCCCTTACTGTCGTTCCAGGATGTGCTAGATCTCCTGCGGTGGAAACGACAGCTTTTGATACGACGGGTAGCAGCCTTGTGAATGTACACTGAATTCTTCATGATGACCGGCATCTTGGCTTCCAGCTCAGCATTCCGTATACACTCCTCAAAGAACCCTGTGGAGAAAGGGGCCATGGCAGAAATTATGAGACATTAGAATACCCTAAGCCTCTCAAAGAATTCTAGGTTAGATTAGAAAATCCAGGGCTTCCATTCCCCCCACCTCAAAAAAATTTCTCCAAGACAAAAACCAAAATTCCCAAATATAGAGAATATAGGGAATTGGTGGTTGGTGATATAGATAATGGCACAGGGTACTTTGGAAAGGGAAAATGATTAAATCCTACCCTCTACCTTATCAGAAGAAGAAAGAAAGGCCAAAACTGACTCAAAGGGCAAATCTTGGATCAGGACACAGCAGGAGAAAGAGAGAAAAAAGGGAGGGAGAAAAAGAGGGAGAAAGGGAAGAGTGAGATGGGAGGTAGAAGAGGGAAAGAAAGAAGGGAGGGAGAATTAGAGGAGGAGACAAGAAATAGAAGAGGAGAGAGAGAAAGAGAAGAGGCAATATTCATTTATACAGGAACTTAAAGTTACTTTAAATAACTTTACATATATTATCTCATTTAATCTTCTCGATTCTCCCCACAAGACACGTGTTACAGGTATTATCCCCATTTTATAGATAAGGAAACCAAGGTTCACAGAGATTATCAGCCTGCAACTCTTGGAGGTGGAATTTGAAACCTTTTTCACCTTGACTACAAGCCCAGGCAGTGCTTTTTCAACTACCCTATTGAGTTGTCAAAGGAACTACCTAATGTTTCCTCTGGTTAGGATTAGGGTTTGGGATCTGGGTTAGCCTCAGGGTAGAAGGAAAAGAGACCTACTTTTTAGGTGGCTGACGTCAGCCCTCATCTTCTCTTCTTTCTCTTTGTTTCGAACCTTGGAGTTGAGCCCTTGTTCCAGGCTCCGCAGGGCTCCTTCTGCCTCTCGTAGCCTCTTCTCCAAGTCCATTCGGACCTTGACCTCAGCCTGAAATGTGGGAATTGGGGAGTAGGAGAGAAACTGGTGTTGAGGAAACACATTCCACCTCTTCTACGAAGCTTTTCCTGATCTTCTTGCTAGGAATGATCCCTCTTTGAAAGAGGGATTGAAACTGAATTCCTAGAACAATTCTTATCTGTACTACTTATATGTGATACACCATTTACTGCTCTGTGTTATTAGTAGATAGGTCTCATCTCCCCAACTAGACATTACCTTCTGGGAGGTCATGAAGCCTTGTACATAGAAGGCCCTCATGAATTTGCTAACTAATTAGAGAAGTTCAGTAGCACAGAGGATGGAGTGCCAGGCCTGGAGTCAGGAAGACTCATCTTTCTGAGTTCAAATCTGACCCCAGATACTTATTAGCTGTGTGACCCTGGGTAAGTCATTTTATCCTGTTTGCCTCATTTTCTCCATCTGTAAAATGAGCTGGAGAAGGAAATGGTAAACCACTCCAATATCTTTGCCAAGAAAATCCCAAATAGAGACATGAAGAGTTGGACATGACTAAAATGACTGCATGATGATGGCAGGATGCTCACTGGATTTGCTGAGACATGAAATCTCCTCCGCACTGACTTCAGCTACCAAAGGGACCATGGCACACATCCAATAGTCCTAGATGGGAGGCAAGACATTTTTCTGCCACCATCTTAGAATGGGGGCTAGTACAAATACAAGTTCAGCCCCGTTACTCCTTGCTTAAGAACCTTCAGTGGTTCCCTGTTGCCTCTAGGATAAAATATAAATTCCTCAGCTTGGCCCTTAAAGTACCTGATAATCTGGCTCCAGCATATCTTTCCAAGCCTATTTCATATTATTCCTTGTCACATGTTTTATGTTCCAGTCAACTTGGCCCATTTTATATTCTCTGAACTCCCCATTCCATTTCCCACCATCATCCTATTACACAGGCTATGTTCTATGTGTTGGTCTTGGAATGAACTCCCTTGTCAGCTCTACTATTTAGAATCTCTAGCTTCCTCCAAGGCTTAGCTAAAGTGCTATCTCCAATAGAAAGCCCTTCCTGATGCTCCTACTTAATAGAGTTCTCGCCATCCTCTAATAATTAGATATAGATTTATTTTTTTATATTGTCTCCTGATCTAATAAAATGTTCTTGAGGGCAAGTGCTTTTCATTTTATCTTTGTAACCCCAAATGCCATGTAAAACAAGTATTTAAAAATTTTAAAAAAATTGTATTGGGTTGAAACCCACATGGGGAGAAAGGAACACAAGGGAAAGGTCCAGTACACACTTCTATCCCAAAGGTAATTTGGGTAACCAAAAGGCACCTGTGGCCAGGGCTTAGCACCTTGAGGTCCCTCTCTGTTTGCTGCTTCTCCTCTGTTAGCTCCTGTAGAGAGTTCTGAAGAGCCTGTGACTGGCTGGAATAGAATTCCCGCTCCTCCTCCAAAGCCCGAGATCTCTCTTCATTCTCCTTCATCCTGTTCCAAGGAGGAGAGCAAACTTATCTCCTGATTCACTCCTCCCACATGGGAGATTATATTCAACTTGGAGAGACTCTGTGTGTGTGTGAATAGGTATTAAGGAATATTCCCAGTCCTTCACAATCTCCCCAGAGAAGCCTCTATGACCCACAGATTACTTCAGCACCACAACCTTCCATCCCATATTAACTGTCACCCAGCGAGGAGTATTCTTGTCCCCATTTGGTTGATGGAGAAACTGACTCAAGGGGGAAGGAAATTATTCCTCCAATTAGCAATAGAGCTGAAACCATAACTCAGGTGTACCAGTTCTCAGCTGAAGCTCTAAATCCCAGATCCCTCTGTCAATCAAGTGCTCTTTCACCTCTTCTCTGCAAGGAGTTTCTCCTCCAGAAGTTGTTGCATCTTCTCCTCTATCTGACGCAGGTTGCAATGAAGACCCCCACTGGGGTGGGGCTGCTCACTCTGATTGGCCAGAATCTCTGGCTGGTTCTCATTCTCCTGTAGCATCTCCAAGGTCCTTTTCTTCTCTATGGAAAGTTCCTAAAGTGGGGTAGAGGGGAAGAAGCATAAATGAGAGCACAGCCCTGGGAAACAGTAGATAGAGAGCTGACCCTGGGGTCAAGAAGACCTGAGTTTAGATTCAGCTGAGCAAGACACTCTTTTTCTGCTTCAGGTTCCTTATCTGTAAAATGAGGGTAATAATAAAACCTACCTCCCAGGATTGTTGTGAGAATAAAATGAGATAATATTTATAAAGCAAAATAATAATTTTATTGATTATTATTATTTCTTCTATATCTAGAGAGTATTATTCCCCTTTCTCATCTCTTTATGAATTTCAATTTAGAGCCTCTTTTTTTCACAGAAGAAACTATTTCATCCCAAATCCTTCTTTCTGGGACCATTCAAAGTCTTATAGGATCACAGATCTGGAGTCAAAAAGGACTTTAGATATCAGCTATTCCAGTGATGGTGAAACTATGGCACAGGTGCCAAAGATGGCACACAGAGTACTCTCTATGGGCACTTAGCCACCCTCCCTCTCCCCTCCAACCCCCCTATCCCCCACCGGAGTTCATTATTAGAAAGAAAGAGGAACTCAAGTAGAGCTGCTCCCTTCCCAACCCTTCCTCCTCCACCCAACCTGATGACATTTTTTCCCTTCACTCACCCCTCCACCCAACAGCCCAGTGGAAATACTTCCTCCCTCCCCTGGATGAGGGTGGGGTATGCCTGGCACTTAGTGGGGGGAGGAATGGCACTTGGCCTTAGGGGTGGGAGGTGGCAGTAAATTTTTGTATTAGTTTTAACTAGTTAATTAGTTTTAATATCAATATTTAGCAAATGAATTCATTAAATACTTATTATATGCCAAACACATAGACTCTGAGGTAAAGAAAAGTAAAAGACAGTCCCCACTCTCCAGGAGCTCACAATCTAATGGGGTAGATGACATGCAAAAAACTATGTACAAATAAGATATATACATAATAAGTTGGAAATAATCAACAGTGGCAAGGACCTAGAATTAAGAGGAATCAAAAAAGGCTTTCATAGAGGATAAGATTTTATCTAGGATTTGAAGGAAGCCAAGGAAACCAGGAGGTGGAGATGAGGAGGGAAAGTATTCCAGGAATAGGGGATAGCCAAAGGAAATACTAAGAGTTGGGGGATGGAATGTCTTGTATGAAGAACAGCAAGAAGACTTCTTTTTCCCATTCTATAATTTAGAACGAAGACTGGTTATGAGGGTTACCTCTTAAATTCTTTGACGCACAAGTTATTTTGAGGGAATGGGCTTTAGGAGGAAGGTATCATTTCTATCTCCACTTAATCTATTTAGTGTTTGTATTTCTACTAGACACTATCATAAATAACCAAGGCCATCATCTATTTCTGCAAACTCAGAATTTGTAATAATAGTGAATAATTCCATGGATTCCAGGGAATGAGTAAGTCAATATATAAGGATCTGTTGACTGGTGAGGGATCTTGTAAGCCAGCATTCAAGAAGACTTCTTGGAGCAAAGGCCTTTTCTTCTCCCTGTCCCTCTCCTCTGGATAAATGTCCAAATCTTAGTTTGCAAGAAACACAACTGAAAAATATTAGCTGCACTTGCCTTCCCCAGACAACTAGCCCTTTAACTTACTTCCAGTGTCTGTTGTAAGGATTCAGTGAGGTTCCTCAGTTCTTTCTTCTCTTGCTCCACTCCCTTGAGGCATCTTGCTGTCAACTCCAACTCCCTAATGAGACAGAGAATTTGACCCCACCCCCAACCCAGCAGGATTTTAAAAGAAAACCAGAAACTTAAAAAAAAAAAATATCAATCAACCCAAGTGTAAACTCCTTGAGGGTAGATAACATATATATTACTATGTATTGGCTCCAAGGCCGAAGAGTGGTAAGGGTAGGCAATGGGGATCAAGTGACTTGCCCAGGGTTACACAGCTGGGAAGTGTCTGAGGCCACATTTGAACCCAGGACCTCCTATCTTCAGGCCTGGCTCTCAATCCACTGAGCCACCTAGCTACCCCCTATTTGGTGCTTTTTAACCAACAATAGCATTATATGTTTGTTCAGCATCTATCTGAGGACCTATGAGGTCAAGGTGGTAGGTTTTAACAAAGTGATCTTGTTAAATGTAATATGCTTAAAAAATACACCTAACAGACATTCACAGTTTTGAAAAAATATAGTCATGCTTCTTTTTTTTGTATATTGAAATGTTGATACCTATTGATAACTGTCAGGTTTACAATAATCAATATGTTGATCACCATAATATTAATTTGGGAAATTCCTCTGAGGATGCAGATTGTAATCTCTCCTGGGCAACTCTTGTCTATTTCCTTCCAAAAGTTGGCCACTGAGGGTCAGCCTGACATGTTGGAACCCTTCCTCACTGTCTCCTGACATCAAAAGGATACAAGTGAAGGACTTTGGTCATACATCTGTCACTCTTTGTTTTCTCCAGGTGACTGTGGAGGACTTTGGTCATACATCTGTCACTACTTGTTTTCTCCAGGTGACTGTATCATCTTTTTCTGTCACACAGGTGCCTGATAACACCTTTTTAGTTGGTTTTATTCTTCTTCAGAGTTCCTCAATTATTCCATTGCATCCTCCCTACAACCACTACATCCCTTTCCATTGGCATCATTATTAATTCTTTATAAGCAGTGCAATTACATGTTTCTTTGCCATACAGCAGTACTGGTAAAATGTTTGTAATTGAAAAAATGGGCCCTTGCTGTTAAGGGAAATTAGGAGTCAGTAGAAATGGGTTCCCCGTCCCTCCTCCCTAAATTTCCTGAAAGAGATCTCTGTTTCAACTCTGGACCCAGCTCAATGTTCATCTGTATTATCTTTCCCAGATATATTTTATTTATATATTTATCTATCTTGTTGGACAAGCTCTACTGGCTATCGATTCATTTTCATGTTGAAATCTGGGTAATAGACATTCTTTATTCATTTGTTCTTTCCTGTATGACTGAACAAGCCAAACTCCTATGAGTGATTCCTTTTCCAAGAAACTGCAATTTCTTAGGACTTGACACAATCAGCCACGATGCCTGCTATAAAAAGGAACACCTTGAGGATTACCATCCATAGGGAATTCTTCTGCAACCTGAATTCAGTGCTGGATTTCCTCCCTCACAATGGCAATACTTTTGGCAGGCATACATCTCCATATTTTATGCCTCGTCATAGGATCATTGAAGAGAATGATTTCTGTTGTTACATCTTTCAGGAAAACCTAAATGATCCTGATATATGAATGGGAGATACCTTATTGCAAGAGTCAGTACTTTATTCTATTGAGTCTAAAGCTTCTTTATGATCTACAATGAGCACAATGGGATTTTATATTTCCTACATCTTTTAGTTAATTGTAAGATGAAAAAGCTGGAGTCAATTGTTTAATAATATTGTTTGGGAAAGCATGCTTATTCCTTACTATTATCCTCCAATCATGTACAGATAATATTTATGAACATCTTGTATAGATGGGGTATATATTTGTGGTTATTGAAATTGGTTGCTTTTTAAAAAAAATTTTACCTTCCATCTTAGAATCAATACTTTGTATTGGTTCTAAGGCAGAAGAGCAGTGAGGGGTAGGCAGTGGGGGTTAAATGACTTTCCCAGAGTCACATAGCTAGGAAGTACCTTCCTGAGGCCAGATTTGAACCAAGGACCTCCCATCTCTAGGTCTGCTCTCTATCCAATGAGCCACCTAGATTTCCTTCCTTTCTTATATAAAGGAAGGTCATTTTCTAAGAACACCTTTCTATACAAGGCACACCAAAATTCCTCTAGGGGTCCCTGTATTGCAGGCAATCCCCTTAGAGGTCTACAAAAATTTTCTATGGGTCCTTATTCCAAAGATCACCTGAAATTCCCCACCAGAGAATCCCTGCCACTACAAGGGAAGTTCTCCTGAATTCCAAACTCACCCAAAAAAAGAATATGTAGGTTGAGTTAGAGAATATAGCAATACAGGGTCCAACAAGTCCCAAAGATGTGTTCATCTTCAGAGAAAAGCATAAAGAATTGATCACTTGGGGGTTTTTAGGCACACAAGCAAACGTCATCCTATGGACTAGCTGGGCATACAGCTCTCACAATAAATAAGTGTTCTAGGTTTGTTTAAATTAAACAAGAAAATATGAATGTGTTGGTAGGTGCCATCATTTTAATGATCCAAACTCTATACTTATACATTAGACCCAATATCAATAAGAATTCAGTAATATAATAAGTAGCAGTACTTAATTATTGAACAAATCAACAAATGCTAAAGTTTGCAAAATCATCTCAAATGAGGTTAGAAAAACCAACTGTAAAATGACAGCCTATTAAAAAAACTGACAATCTCCCAAGGATTTTGTAAACTAAGGTATCAAAAAAATGAATGTGCTGTGTTAAAAAATCTCTCTCGGGGTCCCTGCAAATATTAATGACTCGATTTGATCCCAGATGGGGCACCACTTTAGTAAGTGTTCTTTGGCTTTCAGATCTAAGCAGATACACTTACCCCTCAGGGCTTTAGGATTCCCTTAGAGTTGGAAGTATCCATCAGCTCCAGTCTCAACATAGCAAGAACGAAGTGCAAACCTCATTCTCTATCTTAACTCCTGGGGACCCTCACAATTCCTACAGAGACCAATCCTATTAAGTTAACTTTTAGATGCTTAGCTTTTCTACTGATCTAGACTCTTCATACATGTGCCAAATTGCTCTTACATTGGTATTAATAATATTTGAGATTTCCCCATATATATCTGATATGTTCTCCCCCTTCTGATATGCTTTGTATCCATCTCTCAATTGCATTGCTTCTAGTACAGATCTCCTCTATGTATACTTTTTCCAGGCTTTGTTCCTTTAGTGCTATTTCTTCTTCCTTTATAAGGACCTCAGGGACTGTAAAGTTAAAGTCCAAATGTGGTGATTTCATCATCCTCCTCGATGGAGAAAACAGTTGGTTGAAATGGCTTTTGGAAATCATTTCCATTTTTCTTTTGTTTGTATTCCACTTTCCATTTTCATCCTTGGATACCCTTCAGATGACTTGGCTTTGTTAGCTATCTTGTCACTTTTTCTTTAAAATAGTTTTATCCTCCACTGTTTCTTTCTGTTTTATGAGACATTATTATTCATCTCTGTCAATTATCTTTCCTTGTAAGATTTTTCATATGAGTTAATATTCTGGTCCCATCCAAGTTATCGTGGTAGTCATCTCTGCATTTGACATATGGTCAGGTGTTTACTAAGATGCTTTCTGAACTCTCTGGGTCTTTAGAATTGACTTTAGATGCCCAGTACCCTTCTGTATGAATTATAAGGTTTTATATATTTATTATAATGGAGGTTTCCTGCCCAAGCTTTTGTACATTACACAGGAAGCCAGGAGAGCTCCTGTATGCTTGATGTTTTGGCTTACTCTCTCGCAAGAAAGATCTAGAATTCCTCAGGATAACTTAGACCCAGAAGTTTTTTTAAATCAGATTTTTTTAGACTCTGCCCCACAATTGCCATGGAGGCAGTAATAGAGTTTAAGAAAATATCTCAGCCAAGGCTGAATGATTTACTATACCTGACTTTGTGACAAGTATACAGTTTTTTAAACATCACAGCAAGTGGTTATAATAATGGGTTTGTTTGCTATTGTCTTTAAATATGTTATTGGAAATTATGGCATTTTATTTGAATGTGCATTATGAATCTGTTATTTTATAAAAGCTATTTACATTCACAGTTCATGGAAAAGCTTACAAGGAAATGGATCTCATTTTTGGGTGAGAAACCCTTCACTAATTCTAAGCTATATATTTTTGATTTTCAAAACATTCTTTTATCATTTTTCCCTTCTATGTGCAATACAATATTTGAGGTTTTTAAAATTTTTTCCCTTTTTCTCATTTTTGTACTGAAAGTACATATAATCAATGTTAATCCTCTTTTGATTTTACAGTAATATAAGTTTAATAAAATATATATTTGCTATAATATTAATGCATACTCAAAAGCCTTAGACTATGATAAGCTGCCAATTATTGGTAAATATTATGGGACTGTGATTAATGTCTCTCTGTCTGATTCCAGGAGAAGGGAGAAAAAGAACTACAAGGTCATGGAGACTGACTAAGAATCTGAAAAGTGCCATGGATTGAGGAAGTTCTATGCCAATACTGAAGGGCTTGAAACTAGTGTTTGAGGTTCGGGGTTGCAGTTTTTTCTAACATGTATTAGAGGCCAGACTTCCCCAGAGCTTCATTCCTAGGCTTGGCTATCATTATGGCTCATCCCTGAGAAGGTGCAGGCAAATCAGACCAGGGAAAGACACTTCCCTTGCACACATATTTGCTTCTCTTATTTCTCTTATATATAGAATGGCAATTTTCTGTAGTCCTGGCTCTTGAATGGGTAATTGCAAATTGCTTAAATCACTTTAATTGGGCCTTGATTCAAGGACCTGTTATAAGTTTATTTTTCCTTACATTTTTTGCACATAAGACTTTGACATTTTACATTTCATTCACAAGTTAATTTTTTCTTTTTTCTTTGGATTTTATTTTTATTTTTTTATTTCTTTTGCCAAATGATTTCATACAACCCCGTGACTCAGCCATGTATCCTTAGCTGACCTGGGATACCCTCTTCAGGGGAGAATGTGTTATTGATTCTCCTCAGGGGAGTGTGTAAGTTTTATAATCATAATGTCTGTATTATAATCTATAATGTAAAATTTTAACTCTTTTGAGAGTAATTTCAGGGGGGAATGTGTAATTCTTCTCAGAATGGAATGTTTGTTTTATAATATATAATGTAAAGTGTAAATTCTTTGAGAGTAATTTTAGGATAAGAAATTTACCATCTCCCCAGAATCCAGACAATGAATCTGTTTGGAGAAGGCACCATGAAGATGCCTGAAGAACCTACATGCATCATGAAGATCCAAGATGAACTTTGGAGTGCAGTTGATTGAACTATGGGGAGTTGAATGCATTTGTTCTGAACGTATACCCTTATGCCAAAGGGGCTGCCCCTAATTGGCTTTTTGTCAATGCAGCTAGTAATCATTGTTTTTGTCTTCTTTTCTTTTATCCCCAAATTTCTGTAATTTAAAAGTTAGTTATGTTTACAAGAGCATTCGAGGAGACCTCCGCTCTTAGGGGGGAATGTGAATTTTGGGTATCCTTGAACTTACTTTGAGGTATCTGGTATAAACTTCCTGTGGATGTTTAGGGGACTTAAAAACTACATTTCCCATGATTCCTCTTGTGTAATACAGGTGGGTAGGAAGTGTGATTACGTAGACAAAGGTATAAAGTCTCAGAACTTGATTGGGATGCTCTTTTTCCTAGGAAGCAGCCAAGGGGAAGGTATGGCGGGCCATTCAAATTAGATCTTAGCAGGCATGTGGTTGGCTTAATTACCAATATGGATTATAATAAACCCAAAACCTTAATATTTTTAAATTTTCCTCTTTAATATCAATTTTATTTGTAACATTTAGCTGAAATTATTTTCCTAGATATAGATGTCATTTCTGTTATCTAGTCCCCACTTTTTATTTTCAATAGTTTTTTATAAATAATTCAAGGGTAAATATTAACACTGGGTTTATCTTTTTCTCATGATTGATCTTTCTTTTTATTTATTCCAAATTCTGATCTTATTGTAGATAAATTGACATTTTAACTGGGTAGAAGCAGTTGATTCAGTGATAGCTCCTTTGTTGCATATAAGGTCTTTAACAATATTAATTTAATTATTAGTTATATTATTTGGAGCTTTCCATGCCCAGAGCTATATCATTTTTTTTTAAACTCTTACCTTCCATCTTAGAATCTATACTATTAGTTCCAAAGCAGAAGAGCAGTAAAGGCTAGGCAACTAATGTTAAGCAACTTGCCCAGAATCACATAGTTAGGCCAGATTTGAACCTAGGACTTCTCATCTCCAGGCCTCACTCTCTATCCACTGAGTAACCAATTTTTAAAAAAAGAAAATATTTCTAATATAGAGGCATGAGGCTTCTGTATAATCTACTCTTTTATTTCTCTTGATCGATACTTTTCCATATATTTCTGCCCAGAGATGTGCTGGTAAATATTTAGCAACTAGGTTCTCAAAAAAAAAAAAAAAAGGACACAGAACATACTTTTAAGTTTAATCTGTGTTATTAACATTTTCTTAAGTCTAGGCAATCAACATGACAATAAATCAAGTTCTGGTTTGTAGCATTTGCTGAATTCCTAAGTATAGATGCACACACTGAAAATGTTAAAAATCTGCTCTGAAAGCCCATTTCAGCTGACTCCAATGTATTTCTATTTCTACTTTTCCCCATATTTGCATTGATGTCATCAGAGGGTATAATTTTAATATGGAGGGTCTTATTAAGATCTTTGTAGAATTTTTCTACTGTTCCATCTGTGGCAACTGGTGGTGCTCTAGAAGCTGTAATTATTTTCACTGTATGTCAAGGTAGGTATTATTATGATTCCTATCTTATAGTTGAGGAACCTGATGCAGAGGCTAAATATCTGATGCCAGATTTGAAGTCAGGTCTTCCTGACCCTAAGCTTAGCATTCTTTCCTCTACACTACTACAGGCAGCTAGGTGGCACAGCGGATATTCATCTTCCTGAGTTCAAATCCAGCCTTAGACCTTACTAGCTGGGTGACCCTGGGCAAGTCACTTCATACTGTTTGCCTCAGTTTCCTCATCTGTAAAATGAGATAGTAAAGAAAATGGCAAACCACTCCAGTATCTTTGCCAATAAAACCCCAAATGGAGTCACAGTCAGACATGGTCAGTCAGTGAACAATACCACCACTTAGCTACCTATAGGTGATGATCAGATATACCCCATGAAATAAAATTTCTTCTTCCTTTTGGAGGTATGATAAAACTCAGTACATCAGCTCTAGGCTAGTAACTCTCTCCCTTGTATTTACTTTCCTTAGTGAATTTTTGGAGCCCCTGCCTGATCCTCCAATTCCCTTGGATTTTCCTTTTTCTCTCTAACATCATTCCTTTTCTCTAGATATCTCCTGATTTTTCTCCTTTTTTTTATAAGGAGAAGAGAGGATGAACTTCTAGCCTTAGTCTCAAGGTTCTTGAAGCAAACATGTAAGCTCCAAGTTACATGGTTAAATATATGGGATATACAAAAATATCAGTAATCATATGAAAAAATGTTCTGAATCCCTCTTGATTAGAGAAATGCAAATTAAAACAGCTCTGAGGGGGCAGCTGGGTGGCTCAGTGGATTGAGAGCCAGGCCTAGAGACGGGAGGTCCTAGGTTCAAATCTGGCTTCAGACACTTCCCAGCTGTGTGGCCCTGGGCAAGTCACTTGACCCCCATTGCCTAGCCCTTAGCACTCTTCTGCCTTGAAGCCAATATACAGTATTGACTCCAAGACAGAAGGTAAGGGTTTAAAACGAAAATAAAACAACTCTGAGGTACCACCTCACATTTATCAGATTGGCTAATTGTGACAGTAAAGGAAAATGATAAATGTTGGAGGGGATGTGGCAAAATTGGGTGGAGTTGCAAATTGCCTAACCATTCTGGAGGGCAATTAGGAATTAAGTCTAAAGGGTTATAAAACAATGCACACTCTTTGATTTAGTAATACCACTACTGGGTTTGTATCCCAAAGAGGTAAAAAAATGGGAAAGTACCAACTTGTACAAAAATATTTATAGCTGCTCTTTTTTGTGGTGACAAAAATTGGAAACTAAAAGGATGTTCATCAATTGGGGAATGGCTGAACAAATTGTGGTATATGATGGTGATGGAATACTATTGTTTTAAAAAAAAATTTTTTCCCTATGGTTATACAATTCTTATTGTCTCTCTCCCATTTTCCTCCCCCCACCAGAGTTGACAAGCAATTTCACTGGGTTATATATATTATTACTCAAATCCCATTTCTATATTATTCATTTTTGTAATGGAGTAATCTTTAAACCAAAACCCTAAATCATATACCCATATAAACAAGTGATAAAACACATGTTTTCTTCTGGATTTCTACTCCCACAGTTCTTTCCTTAGATGTGGATAGCATTCTTTCTTATAAGTCCTTCAGAGTTGTCCTGGATTATTGCATTGGTATTAGTAGTAAAGTCAATCACATTTGACTATCCCACACTTTTTTACTCTGCATCAGTTCACCTATGTCTTTCCAGTTCTTATAGAAATTAAGGAGTTCATCAGATGGAATACTATTGAGCTGTAAGGAATGATGAACAGGATGATTTTAGAAAGAGCTGGAAAGACCTCTATGAACTGATGCAGAGTGAAATAAGCAGAACCAGGAAAACATTGTAGACAGTAATAGCAATTTTGTGGAATGATCAAATAAGTTACTTAGCTACTATCAGCAATACAATGATCCAGGACAATTCTGAAGGACGTATGACAGAGAATGCTATCCACATCCAGAGAAAGAACTGTTGGAGTTGGAATGCAAATCAAAGCATACGATTTTTCAGTTGTTTATTTGGGGGTTTTGGGGTTTTGGTTTTTTAAGATTAGTCACTTATAAAAATGAACAATATGGAAATGTGTTTTGCATGATATAACCCAGATTGAATTGTTTGCCAATTCTGGGAAAGTGAGGGGAAAGATGGAGGGAGTCAGTTTGGGTCATATAACTTCAGAAAACTTATGTGGAAATTAATTATTACATGTAATTGGTAAAAATTTTTAAATTAAATTAAATATATGAGATATAGTTTTGGAAACTAAAAAGAACTAAATAGATTGAATTAGATATAGGAAATATGCACTAGTAAGATTCTGAAAATAGTTATGAGGCAATAAGCATATAATTAGCTGGTAGATAGAGTATGAGTACTATTTAAAATAAAATTCTTACCTTCTGTCCTAGAATCAATACTGTGTATTAATTGCAAGACAGAAGAGTGGTAAGGGCTAGGAAATTTGGGTTAAGTGATTTGCCCAGGGTTTGAGTGTCTGAGACTAGATTTGAACCTGGGACCTCCCATCTCTAAGCCTGACTCCCAATCCACTGAGCTACCTAGATGACCCCCTCTCCAGCCCCTGGCTATTTTTTAAATTTAAATTTTATTTATTTTTAAACTCTTACTTTCTGTCTTGGGATCAATACTGAGTATTGGTTTCTAGGCAGAAGAGTGGTAAGGGCTAAGAAATAGGGGTTAAGTAACTTGCCCAGGGTCACACAGCTAGGAAGTATCCGAGGCCAGATTTGAATCCAGGACCTACCTTCTCTAGGGCTGGTTCTCAATCCATTGAGTCACTTAGCTGCCCTGTTCCTTATTGTTTTTTAAAAGAGAATCCAAGTTGGAATTTCTCCTTTGTTCTTCACTACCTGTGTGACCTTGAGAAAGCATCGTAACTTCTGTGGGCCTTGGTTTCCTCTTGTCTAACAAGAGGGCTGAGGATAAGATCTCTAAGGCCTCTTCCATCTTTGAGATCTAAGAACTTAATAGCTCAGAGTTGGGTATCCTCAAATAGTGTAGTTAAGAGTCCTGCCAACAAATAGATTTATTTATTCTTGCTCTTATTTTTTTCTTGCTCCTATTTTAAGGCAGAAATAGGGAATACTCAGTTATTTCAAAGGTGTCCTCCTCAATCTTCATCTACAAAATAAAGGGGCTACCATAGATGACCAACGTGAGACCTTGTGCCTTAGCCATCTATAAAGCCATGAGGAAGTAGGCCAGTCGCTCTGTCTAGAATCTGAATGCTTTAGGCCACCAGGGTGGGGGCCTGCCTCCCTCATTCCCTCTTCCCCCTCCTTTAGGGGCAGGTTCCTTCTCCGACACCTTGGGCATCAATACCTCTTGATTTGTTCCTGCTCCATCTTCAGCTCCTGGACCACTTCCTCAAACTGTTGCTTCTCAGCCTCTAGGATCTGATTCAGTCGTTCAAGCTCCTGAAAAGAGACACAGAGAGAGGGGAGTTTCTCAACAAGATCTAACCCAATTCTTGTGTCCTTTGATCTACCAAGAGCAAGAGATGGACTCTCTGTATGATATCACCAACTCAGGAGCTAGTGAACTTTCCATGAAGAGAAATGATACCGTCACAATTGGCTTGCCTTCAAATTGGACTATTCCTTCTTGGTCTCTGACTCTCAGGCAGTCAGTTAACTACCATTTATTAAAAACAAACAACAGGGAGCAGCTAGGTGGCTCAATGGATAGGGAGCCAAACCTAGATTATGGGGGGTTCAAACCTAGGTTCAGATCTGGCCTCAGACAGTCCTGGACTCTAAAGGCTATATTAGGGACAATTTTTGCATCCTCTTTGTCCTAAGGAATGTGATCCTTTCACAGACTGGCTAATAGGAAAAATTCTATAATAACCCTTTTTCTTCAGACATGCAAACCTTCCTGTCAGTTTGGGGAAGGGCCTGAGGGTCTAATGGACCACCTCCCAATTAGCTATTGCCAATTAAAGATGTCTTAGGATGTTCAAGGGAGGGGCCGAATAATGAGTATATTAGGTACTTGGGCCAGGAGCTTTCATTTATCTTGGGATGAATGAGAGAATCATTTGACCACAATTAGGATGCCTTGACTGGTCAATTAATAAATTACTTTAAAAATAAGAAAAATCAGTCCCTTGAGATAATTTTAATTGCTACGTAATTAACTTGCCTAACAGGTAGCTCAGTGGACAGAGTTTTGAGTCTGGAGTGAGGAAAACCTGTGTTTAGTCTTTGTTTGCCTTAATCCACTGGAAAAGGAAATGGCAAACTTTGCCAAGAAAACCCCATTGACAATATGGTCCACAACATCATGGAGAGTCAGATACAATTGAAGGACTTAACAACAAATTCCCCAGTAGTTCTTGTCACATACTAGCCACTTAATAAATGCTTATTGATTGAACTGATCATAAAATAATGACTTGCTTTTGTCCAAAGGTAAACTTAGATAGTCTTAGCTAGTATAACTGTTTGAGTTCCCACTTTCTCTAATTTTCTTGCTCTGAAAAGAGGCAACTTCCTCAAATAATGTTCCTTTTCAAATAGATACTCCAGTTTTTTTCAGTAGATACTTTCAAATAGATACTCCAGAAAAGTAAACCTTTCTTTCTCATCTAGTAAATTGCTAATTTTTTTTTTTTGTGTGTGTGTGATTCAGAAGGAAGAAAAAATGAAGATTTTGCATCTTCCCTCAATTATCACCTCACCTGGAGCCTTTGTGACCCCGCTGTGGTCACAAAGTGGCCAATTCTTTGAAAATCAAAATGTGAAACTAGCCCAGATCACAATGGAAATCCATCAACACAGCTATTCTGACTATGGAATGAGCTACTTTAGGTAATAATGAAATCCCTGTCACTGGAAATTTTCAAGGTTGTCAAGAGGATAATAGAGGGGACAATTCAGGTAGTCCCTTATTATTAATAAATATTGAATAATAAAATAATGACTCCCCTGAAGAGACCGCATGCATTCAAATTCACACTATTCAAAGTTGAAATTATATAAAACATCATGGCGATTAGTTCCAGTCCAGAAGGAAAATGTAATGCTAATTCTAATGCAACCACTTCAGGATATTTATTGCTCTCAATAATTGGGACCTAGCTGTAACTTTCTTTCTTATAGTGTTTTAAATTATAATCCTGGTGTGGCATAGTGGAAAGGGATCACTAGATTTAAAATCAGATCTGGATTGGAGTCTTGGATCTGCTGCTTCCTGCCTTTGAGATCATGGGCAAATGCATTCCTCAACTTCTTTGGATCTCAGTTTCTTCATTAGTCAATTGAGAGAGCTGGCCTAGATAATCTCTAAGGTCTAACTCTAAATCCAGAGACCCTCTGAATTCCATGAGATAAGAATAGCACAGTCTTATTCCCATTTTACAAACAGAGTCCATTCTTGCATCATGAAGATTGGACTAGAAAACCTCAAGGGTTCTTGCCAACCCTAAGATTTTAAGATTCTAAATGTGATGAGATCCCTCCTGCTTTGAGGATTTCAATCCCTCTATTTATCTATGTGTATTTGGGGAGACTATTCAGTGTTTGCTTCTATCTTTTGATTCCTCCTCATTCTAGAGTCTTCCCTATATTAATGATGTCCAATTTACCTTGTATATTGTTTGTGCCTACATAGCTTTTTAAAAAATATTTATTTAATTAATTTAGAATATTTTTTCATGGTTACATGATTCATGTTCTTTCCTTCCCCTCCTCCCTCCCCCCTCCCATAGCCAATGAGCAATTCCACTGGGTTTTACATGTATCATTGATCAATACCTATTTTCATATTATTAATATTTGCACTTGTGTGATTGTTTAGACTAGAGTCTACATCCCCAATCTTATCCCCAACGAACCATGTCATCAAGGAAATGTTTTTCTTCTGTGTTTCTACTCCCACAATTCTTTCTCTGGATGTGGACCTATATAGCTTTTTTTTTTTTTTAAACCCTTGTACTTCGGTGTATTGTCTCATAGGTGGAAGATTGGTAAGGGTGGGCAATGGGGGTCAAGTGACTTGCCCAGGGTCACACAGCTGGGAAGTGGCTGAGGCTGGGTTTGAACCTAGGACCTCCTGTCTCTAGGCCTGACTCTCACTCCACTGAGCTACCCAGCTGCCCCGTTATATAGCTTTTTATTTATTTCTTCATTTAGCATGTGAACCCCTTGCAGGAAGGGGTTTTTGTCTTTCTTTTGTCTTTCTCTGTATCCTTGGTGCTTATAAAAGTGTCTGGAACATAGTAGGCACTTAATAAATGTGTGATAAATGACTGATTGACTTCCACAACTGCAAGCCTTCATGGAGAAACAGAAAAGCTAACACTGCCATTTTGGTGATAGAGAAGGAATGCAGATTGTGACTGTTTCTTGACACACTAATGGCTCACAGAAGCGATGGCAAAGATCCCAGAAAGCTTCTAAATTCAAAGATGGGCAGAGTAATAAAGTAAGAAATCACATTCCTATGGCACTTTAGGGTTTACAAAGCCCTTTTCTCCATGACAGTCTTATGGTGTAAGCAGTGCTGGCTCATTTTACTGAGGTAAAAAAGGATGTCCAACAAATCCAAGTCTCTATTCCAAGTTCAGTGGTTTTCCCTCTCCTACTTCCTATATCTTTGTCTCATTCCATTCTTTTTTTTTTAACTCTTACCTTCTTTTGTCTTAGAATCAATATCAAGTATTGACTCTAAGTCAGAAGAGTGGTAAGGGCTAGGCAACTGGGGTTAAGTGACTTACTTAGGGTCACACAGTTAGGAAATGTCTGAGGTTAGATTTGAACTCAGGTCTTCCCAACTCTAGGTCTGGTATTCTATCCACTGTGCTACCTAGCTGTCTCTAGTCTTAGAGTTCTAAGCATATCTGCCCTCAGCTCAATCTCCCATGCATGCTATATGCCAGTTTCTTGCCTTGTACCTTGTATTCTAGGATCTTTTCTGTTCATGTAAAGGAACATTATACATGTGAGCACATACATAAATGGAGTATAAGAATAATGTTAAGGAAGAGAATCATCATTCGTTTGATCATTCCCTCAACCTGCATTTTAAAAATACCTTTTATATGCCAAGCTCTATGCAAGGAAATTTTTTTTTAATACAAAGAAGAAATAAAATAATCTCTGACTCAAAGAGCCCTCTCTAAGATGCAAAGCACTTTATAACAAATGTGTCAGTCTCCATAATTCTTGGGATTGAGGAGGGGAAATTTTTATTTTACTCATTTTTCAAGTACAAAAATTGGGGTACTTGTTCATGGGACTCAGTGATAGAAGAAGGAATTGAATCCTGCCTCAGTATTCTGGATGTAAATCTAGAAACTGCTGTCTCCAAGGGGCTATAAACAAGGAAACTTCTCTTTATCTTTCCTGCCCCAGAATAAGTGGACTCAGAACCTACTGTGGCACCATCTGGACCTAGGGTTAATATACTTGACATTCTAGGACTAAAGAATGAGTAATTCATATCAGACAGTTCTCATTTGGTGCAATATGTCTTTAAATGGGGCCTTTCTGAAATGGGCCACTGCTGCCCTCATTCTATGGCATGAGTCCTAGATGTTTTGTCTAAATTTTCCTCTAGCCTGCTGCTGCCCCAGATTTTGTGGCTCTGATAGATAAGGCTGTCTCTCCTCCTGCCAAGATGTCTGTACCACACACACCTGCTTGTTGGGCTACCACTAATCTACCCCGTGCATTTATAAAGCTCATTCCATGTGCCCTCCCTCCTTCCCTTCCTCCCTCCCTTCCTTCCTTCCTTCCTTCCTCACTTCCCTCCTTTCCTTCCCTCCCTCCCTTCCCTTCCTTTCCTCCCTTTCCTCTCTTCCTTTCCTCCT
>NC_058131.1:454590305-454613335 GCF_016433145.1 Gracilinanus agilis
CTTCCTTCCTTCCTTCCTTCCTTCCTTCCTTCCTTCCTTCCTTCCTTCCTTCCTTCCTTCCTTCCTTCCTTCCTTCCTTCTTTCCTTCCTTCCTTCCTTCCCCTATAGTGACTTGTACATATTGGTCATGACTCTGCTTCTACTTTAATACCTCTAGAGATCTCACTACCTCTTAAACTAGCCCGTTCCATGGTTGAATGGTTTCTGTTATTAGGAAGTAGTCTACATCTGGTTGTTCTCCATCCCTACCCCATGTCCTATCTCCCAGGTGGTTAATCAAAATAAAATGAGAGTGCTGTGTTGCTAATATATTCTGCTAAGGAGGACTAAAAGTTATTTTGATCACAGCCCTCTCATGTGACCACTTCCGCATCCTGTGCTACTGTCCACCTGGAAGCTCTGAGCTTTGCACCAGAGGCCCAAGAAAGAGAGGGCAGGACTTCACACAACCACTGAAGCCACGTACCTCTCTCTGCTCTCTCTGAAGACACAGCTCTTCCGTTTCTTCCATCAGTTTGTCTGCCAAAGCAAGCACATGTACATATGACAAAAATATACACACTCTCAAACAAAAGTAAGGTATTTGTGCTGCGGAGGGATTGGCCCCAGAGGCAAACACAGGATTACAGGATCTAGAGGGGAAGGAGACCTTCATTTTGCCTCTTCAAGGTCCTGGAGAAGGCATCTATGAACTTTATGGTCATTATAGCCAGACAACTAACCAATTTCCTGACCTGGGCATTGAGAATATTCTCTTATTTTTCTTTATTTTCTCTGTTTTATTCCAGGGAGGGAGATCTAGCTATTACCCTTTGAGACTGATAACAGGGAATGTGGTAGAATTAGGTGAACCATTGAGAAGGGCCTAAGTCTTTCTTCTTCCCTGGATTAAATATTGACAATGACAATAGTTAGCATTTATATAGTGTTTAAGAAATGCTTTACATATGTTAACTCACTTGATTCTCATCACAACCATGTGAGGTAGATACTGTTATTATCCTCATTTTACAGATGAGGGAACCGAGGCACAGGAAGGTTAAATGACTTGTCTGGGGTCACACAAAGATAGATTCTTGTTGGACGCTTTGACATGAGAATCTTAAACCATGTGACTAGATCCTAAAATAGACCTTAAACACCCAGGCAAGGGTAAGGTCCCTTTCCCTATTTGTATTGTGAAAACAAGGGAAATTGCCTCTGTTTGGAGGTTAAAGATGGCATCTCAACATACTTCAATGAGCTCCAAGTTAAAGACTTGTCCTTGGGTTTTCCATGCCCACATAGCTCAGAGTGTCACTATAGTTTGCAATTACTTCCATACCAAATATACACCAAATACAAAACTCCCTGATTACAACTTACTGCAGTTATGGGAAACAATCCAGCCTCAAAACATGACCATAAATCACCTAAATATTCTTGCTTCTCCTTGGCCAACTGTAGACCCTGGGTCTCTAGACTCTTGATCATGGCTTCTCCCAGCTGGGCATTCTTCCAAGTTCTAAGGAGGGAGAGCAAATGAGAAAGGACAGAACAAGAAGAAACAAGCCCAAGGCTGTTTAAAAAAAAAAGGCATTCTTTGCATATGGCCACCCTATTTCCCTTAGAATGCCATATTGCCAATGCCAAGAGCTGTTGTCTTCTACATATTTTACTTAGTACCTAGGAAACTGGAATGAATATGGATCCATAACAGTAACTGGCGATAAATCTGTGGCACTGTGTTGCCATACACAAACTATACTAAAACTTTAAGACACTATGGTTAAATTCTTTCTCAGGCTGACTCTGACCTGAATGGTGATGATTTAGGAGAGGAGATTTGAATGAAGATAGACTTGGAAACTTGCAGGTTCTTTTGAACCTAAGGATGCCAGAGAGGAGAGGACTGTCTTGGGGTTAGAGTATTCTATGGCCTGGAGTATTTGATTTATAAAGTACTAACCCTAGTTGCCACATGGGTTCATCCCTAAAGCCAAATAAGGGTTGAGTAACTTTATCTTTGTCTTAAGGTACAAAAGGTAAACAATGTTTAGCAAAAATAATTAGTGTACTAAGCAGCCAAATAGTATGATGTAGTTAGTAAACTACCTCCCACTCCTACCTCCCTAGAAAATGTTCCATGCTTGAATCTCATGATTTATGCCTGTTCCCACTCCCCACCAAATAGCATCCTTCTAGCAGTAACCTTGAGTATAACAGGATCTATCCCTTCCCTACCTCCCTAAACTGGAGCCATCTTTTATACCATTTGTCCCAAGAATCATTTTTGATCATGGTCAGAGGTAAGTAAATATTATACATATATATGTATACACACACCCACATACATATATATGTAAAGTTCTAATTATGTCCCTTTATCCATAGATCCAGAAGACAGCTGTATCAGGCCAAAGGGGTTGAATGTTGTGTTCAAATAAAACATCACTCAGCTCTGATATCTAGAATCTTTGAAAACTAAGGCTTCTGGAAGTCCATTGAATGGCAAGAGAAGAGAATTTTCTACTTCCTCTTATACCTCCAATTCTTCTTATCTCTTCTCCTCTCCGAGAAGTTTTTTTTTTTAATCTCTTCTTCACTGCTTCCATTTCCATCTACAACACTCAACCTCTCCAGCTTTCTGTGGGGCCCAGGACCACTTGGTGGAGTCATGAATGGTAGGGAGACCAGGTCGAGCAGTCAGCTCAAATAAGCAGATCCCAGCTCCTCCACCACAAGGTCTTCTGCCTTTCCTCCCCTAAAGCTTCCACCTCCCACCTACTCTGCCTGGACACCCTCTTCCTCCACAGTCCCAGACACTTACACTTTGCCAGATTCTCGCAACATCTCCAACCACTGGATCTGTTCAAATTCTGACTCTGCAGCCAGCACGATGTTGCCCTGAGGGAACAACAAAGGAAGGGCAGAGGAAGACACTGGGTTTGGCACATGTGTGCACTTGTTGTGCACATCATTGTGTAGACAGTCTCATTGTCTCTTCTTTCCTAGCTCTCTCCTCTTCTGTACCGGTGAGGGCTGTTAAAGTCGTTGCATTGAACAAGGACAGTAGTCAAACACTTGCAGAGCAAGTACCCTCTTGTCAGAAGAGACTGCTCCTGCTTATAGTCTATGCCTTCCCAGAAGACCTCAGGTCCATGTAAATACCATCCTCCAAAACCTAATACTATTCATCTACTCTCACACAGCTAAGCCTCAAGAGTGCTTGCATGGGCAGAGACCAACACATGACCTTTCTCCTACCTGCCTTATTGTCAGAGGCATATGTGTGTAATAAATTTCCTTTGACTGTCACCTACATTTCTCCACAACTATCAAAAAGTGGAATTTTGATAACGTTATCCATTCCCAAGATGACTCGGTGACAAGGCTGGAAATACCTGGCATCCCAAAGAAGGAAGAGCATGAGAAGATTATGAGATTATGGTCCTTCCTTCACCTACCAATCAATAGTCCTCAGCTAGTCTCAGCTGAGGGTGATCAAAGATGGAACTGATGAGTCACAAACCCCTCAGGAAGCCTTTGAGTGGATGGAGGTCAGTGGCATTGCCTGAGCTGCTCCTGATCTATAAATCTGGAGGATATCATGGGAATAAAGGAGTGGGGCACAGTCAGTCTGCTTATATTCCCTAGTCTCAGAAGCCAGGGAGCTTTACTCACATGGAAATCTTGGTGAGAGATCTTCATTGCGTAGGGCATATTGGGTTCTTCTTTGGCTTCCACAAGACAGCCCCCTAGAGGTATGACACCCTGAAGGGACAACCAGAATATATAATCCACCTCAGCCTGGAAATTGGACTGACTGGGATAATCTTGCTAAACACAGTACCCTGCCCTGAAGACCCTAGATTAAAAACCAGATGGAGGGGTGCTGGAGCAGAGGGTTGGGGGCCTGAGGAAGAAGTTTAATATATCCTTTTGTGGCCCCCTGTTCAAATCCCTTTTTAAAATGTAAAATGTTTATTTCTTAAACCCTTACCTTCCATCTTAGAATCAATACTATATATTGGTCCCAAGGCAGAAGAGTGATAAGGACTAGGCACCAGGAGTTAAGTGACTTGCGCAGGGTCACATAGCTAGGAAGCGTCTGAGGCCAGATTTGAAACTAGGACCTCCCATCTCTAGGTCTAGCTCTCAATCCACTGTGCTACCCAGCTGCCCCCCTTAAATCCCTTTTTTCAGAAAGATTTAGCTGACCCAGTCTGATCCTTAGATCAGACAGTTCCCAGGGATTCCATGACTTCTCTGATCGCATCCTGCCTAGGCTCAAGTCTACTTTATCTATAGTAATCTTTTTTATTTTCCTACCCACCAGGACACAGTCTCTGGCAAAGGCTACTAGTTTTGCAAAAGCAGTAAGAGCACATTATCCTTATTTTTAATCAATGCTTTTCTTGAAAGCCCAAGACATAGTATCTTCACTGCCCTTGCTAGATCTTTTTCCTCCCTCACTCTATCCCCCCAACTCCAGACATTAAAGGTTAGTGATCTCACCTTAGGATGGATGTTGAAATATTTATTGGTTTCAAAGTTTTTCTTTTCACTCTCAGAATAGTAAAGCAGAAAACTCTCTTTGATGATGAAAAACCTGAAGTGGGGAGCAGGGGGGAAAAACAAGAAGGAAAGAGAGTCAAGAAAGTATCCTGAGCACAAGAGGGTTGATACTATAGTAAATGATGAAGATATTTTCTTGGTTCCATATTCCCCCCTAACCCCCAATAGTAGTCATTTCATAATTTTGTGAAAGCCCACCAACTTTTCTTTGGATAAAGAATAATAAGAAATGCTTATTATTCAAATAGAAATTATACTAGCCAAACACAATTTTGTGGCCAAAGTAGCTGTGTTTTTGCTTAAAATAACACAAAGCCAAACCTGAGATTGACATCTCCCTGTCCTAGTTGTTTACTTCTGATGTCCCAACTTCCTGGTTTGCTTCAGTTTCCAGGATGAATGCCATTCTATTTGAGATCCCTCAAATTCAATTCAGTTCAACAAGCATTTATTAATTACCTTTTACATAAAAGTCACTGAGTTTGAGGGCAGCTGGGTAGCTCAGTGGAGTGAGAGTCAGGCCTAGAGATGGGAGGTCCTAGGTTCAAACCTGGCCTCAGCCACTTCCCAGCTGTGTGACCCTGGGCAGGTCACTTGACCCCCATTGCCCACCCTTACCAATCTTCCACCTATGAGACAATACACCGAAGTACAAGGGTTAAAAAAAAAAGTCACTGAGTTAGGTGCTGGCAATATGACAATAAAAACAATAAACATGACACTCCATCATGTATCATCTTCCTTTTTGCATTGGCTGTCCTGTTCTCTGACCCACCCCCACCTCCTGGCCTGGTATGTACTTTCTTTTTAACCAGACTGGCTTTTCTTAGTATCAGTTCAAAGGTAGAAGAGTGGCAAGGGCTTGGAAATTGGGATTAGGTGACTTGCCTCAAGTCACAAAGCCAGGAAATATCTGAGGCCAGATTTGAATGTAGGTCATTTATTGTACGACCTAGCTTCCCCTCCCTAGTTTCTTTTAAGATTCAACTAAATTCCCACTAGCTACAGGAAGCCTTTTTGGAGTCTGTCCTTCTACTCCTATCCTTCTCCATCTTGGTACCTTTTCTCTGAGATTATCCTCTAACTTTTGCCTTGCCACTGGATTTGGATGACTGGAAGAGAGAGCGAGGCAGATGACTTTGAGCAACTCTACCGCACTTAAATCCAGTTCACATGCAAGTCATGACATGCCAATGGTTCTCTTAAAAAAAAAACAACAACAAACAAAAACAAAGGATGAACAGCAACAACAACATTCTAACCCCTCTGTCTATCTTGTATGCACGTAATTGTTTTTGTGGTGCTCCACTATCAGAATATGATCTACTTTAAGGCAGGGACTGAATTTTTGCCTTTACTTTGTATCCTCAAAGCTTAGTTCACTGCCTGAAATATAGTAAACAATCAATGCTTCTTGATTGATTGAATTGTTTCAACAAACTAAGGCACCCAAATTTGCACAGCTTCCTTATTGCTTGGGGCATAAAAGTCATTCCACTGCCCTCAGAGCAAGCATACATTTGGAATGAGATATATAAAGTACCTTGCAAACCTTGGTATATAAATACTAGCTATAATTATTATTGCCATAAAGAGATGAGGAGGGCAGAACAGTGCAGTGTCAAGAGTCAACAGTAATTGGAGCAGTTGGGTGGCTGGATAGAGAGCCAATCCTAGAGACAAGAGGTTCTAGGTTAAAATTTGGTCTCAGACTTCCTTGCTGTGTGACTGAGCAAATCACTTAACTCCAATTGCGCAGCCTGTATTGTTCTTATGCCTTGGAACTGATACTTAGTATTGATTCTCAGACAGACGGTAAGAGTTATTTTTAAAAAAAGAGTCAATAGTAATAATAATAATATTTGTTAAGGGCCTACTATGTGCCAGGCACTGTGCCAAGTTCTGGGAATGCATAGAAAGACAAAGCACAATTGTCCCTGTTCTCGAGGAGCTCAGAGTCTAATGGGGGAGGACAACATGCAAATAATTATATACAAACAGGACACGTACAAAATAAATTGGATATAATCCACAGAAGAAAGGCACTAGAATTAAGGGGGATCAGGAAAGGCTTCCTGTAGAAGGTGAGATTTTAACCAGGACTTGAAGGAAGTCAGGAGGTGGAGGTAAGGAGAGAGAGGCATGGGAGATAGACAATGGAAATGGCCAGATTTGGGAGATGGAGTGTCTTGATTGAAGGACAGCAAGGAGACCTTGATAAAAGAGCATGTGGTAGGGCATGAGTTATAAGAAAACTGGGAAAGCAGGAGGAGAGGTAGTTTATGATGGAAGTTTGGTTGCCAATTAGAGGATTTTATAATTGATCATACACATGATAGGGAGCTACTGAAATTTATTGAATAGAGACTTAATATAATCAGATTTGAATTTTAGGAAGATTAATTTGACCACTAATTGTAGGATTGTCTAGAAAGAGACTTATGGCAGGGGAACTAACCAGTAGGCTATTGCAATAGTCTAGGCATGGGTGATGAGGGTCTGTGCCAAAATAGTGATAGTGACAGGGTCATTTGCAGATGTGCATTTATTACATTTCATTTGGAATTGTTGTAATTACAGCCCTGTAGATGAAACTTAATAAAAGTACCTGAAATAACAAAAATAAAATTGATGGGTCTTGTTGAGTATCCTTTGTTAACAGTTAAATAGTTCATAAACATCTCATTTCATTCCAATCCTGACCAGAAGTACTAAGCCAGCATGAAACCTGAAGTACACAAAAAATGCTTTACACAGGCGTGTACTGGTAAGTGATTTAACAATCAGCTCTCTGAAGCAAAAAATATATGCCAGACGTACTTTCAAATTTAATCTGCATTATTAACATTTTCTCCATAGTATTCTTAATTTTAGTCAAACAATCCAAGCCTTAATTTGTATCATTCCATGGTTTAAATACTTCCACTGAAAATTTAACAATTGGCTCTCCTGAGCCAACTCTAGCAGGTTCTACCACACTTCAGGCTTTACAGTTTACAAAACATGTGTTTCACAAGTCCATAAGGTTATTATCACTTTTTGACAGGACCAGGAACTGAGAAGAGTTGCCCAAGGTCACACGGCTAATTCAAATACAAGCCTTCCTTAAGTGACCTTTCTGCTATAAAACTGCCTCCCGTACATCATAGTTGCTTATCTCATTCCACAAAGGTCTTTTTGAGACTACATTTACTTTGTGAAATATAAGATATCCTTGTTGTGGTTACTCCTTCTACACCTTTTAATTCTGGAAAGTTCTCTTCTATATTTTTTTTCATAAATCATAAACATAGAAAATCTAGCCAAGATGCTTCCTCACTTTTATATAGTCAGAATATACCAATAGATTGTCTTTAAATGTTATTGACTTGAAAGGAAATTTAATATAATTAAAGTGCCAGTGTCTGAAAGCCTTCCTTCTCCCAAAAGCAATTTTTTAAAACCCATACCGTCTGTCCTAGAATTAATACTGTGTACTGGTTCAAGGTAGAAGAATGCTAAGAGCCAGGAAATAGGGATTAAGTGACTTGCCCAGAGTTACAGTTAGGAAGTATCTGAGGTCAATTTGAACCCATCTCTAGGCTTGGCTTTCAATCCACTGAGCCTCCTCCTTCCAAAAGCATTTTCAATTTTAAAAGTAAACTCTTGGGACCTCTAATGCCAACTCCAAATGGAAAGAATTATAGGCACAGAAATAAGCCAATGGAAGAAATATTTTTAGAGTGGGATCAACTTTTAGGAGGGCCCTTCATGCCGTTGCTGTTGTTGTTCAGCTGTTTCAATTGTATCTGAATCTTCATGATCTCATTTGGGTTTGGTTTTTTTTTTTTAAAGATACTGGGGTAATTTTGCCATTTCCTTCTCCAGCTCATTTTACAGATGAAGAAACTGAGGCAAACAAGGTTAAGTGTCTTGCCCTGGATACTATAGTTAGTAAGTGTCTGAGGTCATATTGGACTCCAGGAGAAGAGTCTTCCTGACTCCAGGCCTGGCGCTCTAGACACTATGTACCGTCATGCTACGTAGTTAATAATGCTCTTTATGTGCAAACCTTGCTTGGAATCTAACGGTGTAAGAGCTATTCAGGATGGGAAAATTACTCAATTCGTGAGTCTGATTCCAGGAAAGGGGACTGCTAACAAGCCACTGATCAGAGCTGATGAGCAGATGATCACAGATGAATACAACCCATGTAGGAGTGGGAAATGTCAGTGCCAAAGTGGGGGACCTGTCTCAGGAAAGACTTGGGGAAATGGCTGTTCAGTAAAGTTCTGAGGCTGGCCTATAATACATGAGACTGAACTATATCCCTATTTGGTCCTAACTCTGGCTTGCTATCCCTATGATGGAGTAGAAATCAGACTAGGGGACCACATTCCCCTTTTTGTCAGACTTCTGTCCTTTTTTTTTCCCCCTTAGTCATGGCAGATGGTGGGGAACAGCATTATTGTATTATTGTTGTACCTGACCTACACACTCATGGGATATAAACTGCTTCCTCTGGACCTTGAATATGTATCGGGGACTCATTGTGATTTTAATTAATTTTTAAATATATACTTTTCCTCTCCTCTTGTTTTTGGGAGAAGTGATCTATATATTATATATAACGCCTTCTTAGATCAGTAATCTAATAGTTTAATCATATATCCTTTACCATGTTTATTGTTGCTGTAAATGAATATTCACTGCACTGGAAACATTATTTTATCAGGTTATTTTAGGATTACATTCTGGGCAATATCTTATCTTCCTGAGGGGGGATTGTGAAGTTATCCTAAAAATCCATTGACTAAGATCCTTTTAAAGCAATTTTAGGGAATGATATCGTCAGTAACCTGGACCAGGAAAGCAGATTTCCTGGAGAAGATGCTGTAGGGAGCACCATGATTCCAAACGGACTAAAAAAATGACAGCTATTGAGAACGTCCACAGAAATTAGACATCATGAGTCTCTGAGTGAGCCTTTGGGATATAATGAACTGAACTGTGGGGTATTGGGCTCTCCATCCACTTTTGTTTTGTTATTTTATCCTGATTGTAAGACCTCTGTGCCAAAAAGGAGAATACTCCCAATAGCATCTTGTCAGTACACCTATCAATCACTTTTTAATATGTTAAGAAACATCCAAATTGTAATTAGATACACCATGAAATGCATAATATCTTTGGGCCTTTATGCACTTTGGTGAGTCAATCCTGAAGTGTATAGATATCATATATGGGATGATTCATTGGGGAGACTAGCCTGTTAATCTACCAAAGAATCAGAGGGGTGGGGATTGTGTGAATTTAATTGTACCCTCTTATTCCATTTGAAAACCCTTTGTAATTATTGTCAGTCCCACTCTTTGAGCACATAGGTGCACTATGGGAGGATGCTAAAAGTCTTATGGCTCCCTGGTTCCTGGAAAAATCTGGCTTCAAATCCTACTTGACTCTGGCATCCAGAAGACCAAACTGAGGTCAAGTCTGCCCAACCAGAGAGACACAGGAGTAATCTCATTGGCCTTATAAGAAAGGGAATGGAGATGGGCTCTTGTTCTTTTTTTAGGGCTAGAGACTCTTTTGAGCTGATTGACCTTTTGCTGTCAGGGGGAGTGTAGTAAACAGATTAATTAGGAGCAGACTATATATAGTTTCTCTCTCTCTCTCTCTCTCTCTCTCTCTCTCTCTCTCTCTCTCTCTCTCTCTTTCTCTTTTCTCTCTCTTCCTCTCTCTTTCTTCCTTCCTTCCTCTTTCTTTCTCTCTCTCTCTTCTCCTCCCCTACATTTCTCCACCTCCCCTCTCCCTTTTACTAATAAATATTTATAAATTAAAATATAGTCTCCAGAGAATTTTAATCAAACAATAGCAACTAGAGAGCTCAAGAATTGTGTCACATACTTTCCAAGATCCTCTAAGGAGCTCAAAGGACCAGCGGCTCCTGGGATTTAACCCTACAAATAAACCAGAGGTATTAATTCTTTCCTTGCTTTAGTTCTCTTTGCTAATCCCTTTAGAGGTATCTGTCTCTAACTCTAGGGTAGCAGATTCTTTTACCCTGGAGGGCTCCAAAGGACTTTCCCTAGCAATACCAACAGTGTGACCAAAAACAGTGAAATAATCAGAAATCTCAAAGTGGAAGGTAGGGAAAGAGGATGTCACAGAGGATAAGCAAAGACCATTTTTAGTAAAGATAAATGCCATATTACATTTTTAACTATTAATTTTTGTTGGTCAGTCTCTTTGCATCTCTGTGGACCATACTGCCCATAGTTTTTTCTTGGCAAAGGTACTGGAGTAGTGTGCCATTTGCTTCTCCAGTGGATAGAAAAAAAACAGAAGTTAAGTGACTTGCCCAAAGTCACACAGGAGGTATCTGAGGTTGGATTCCAACTCATGTCTTCTGGACTCCAGGTCCAGCACTCTATCTACTGAACCGCCTAGCTACCTCGTATTACTGCTAATAGCAGTAATTATTATTATTAGCCATCATATTAACACTGCTAATAGTGGTGGTCTACTGTGGAGAAATACTATGTATACAATATAGATGTGCTCATGAGCCAAATCAAATTCCCATTTGTTGGAGGAGGCCATATTGGAAGGGGAAAGAAAAAACAAGACTCAGTGGCTTGAGAATTAGTTAAGGGTTATATCCTGGGGCAGCTAGGTGGCTCAGTGGATAGTCAGGTCTGGAGATAGGAGGTCCTGAGTTTAAATCTGGATTCAGACACTTCCTACCTGTGTAGTCCTGGGCAAGTCACTTAACCCCCATTAACCAGCTCTTACTGCTCTTCTGTCTTGAAACCTATGTTTAGTTTAGTGATTCTAAGAGAGAATGTAAGGGTTTAAAAAATAGATATTGTCCTGAGGATGGACCAAAGGCTTTACAAAAAGATCTGGGTCCTTACTCAGTCCTTTAGAAAAGTTTGATATGGCATCTTTGCAACTAGATAGAGTTAAATTAAATCTCAGAGCTGAGATTAGTATTTTCTAAGCCCCAAATCTTCCCTTCTTCTCTCCCTATTTCTCATTATAACAACATTTCCACTCAACTCTTTCCCTGGGAAAGAGAGATTTTCACTCAACATTGCCCCACTAGTTCTTCAGATATACAAGGCTGATCCCCTTCTGTGTATCCTCAGTTTTCTCCTAGACTACAGGAGAGGGAAGAAGAGACTGCTACCCACCCCTGTTGAAGTTGCAGGAGGAGAGTGCAGGGAACAGAGGAATGAGGAATCAGAGATGTCTGGGAACTGCTTACTCATGAAAGAAAAGGATGCTTTGCAGCTGACTTAGCCCCAGCACAGTCTACTGACTCACTGATTTAGGCTGGGACTGATCTTTGTATTTCCTCCACCACTGATCTTTCTTACCATACCATTCCCATTTGTACCCATCTCTCCTGTTGTTCACAACCCTAGAAGCTCACAGGCTCCTTAGATGCAGACCTGGAAGAAACCTTAGCAGTCACTGAGCCCAGTTCTCTTATTTTATAGATGAGGAATCTGAGGTCTAGAGAAGTTAAGTCATATAGGTATCAAATAGTATAATAAATAGGTAAAAACAGTGATTTGAATTCAAGTCCTCTAACCCCCCAAATCCATCAGCAGTCTTTTCTTTAAAACATGTTGCCCCTTCCTTCACATCTGTTGAAGAGTTTTGTAAATGATGCAAACATAAATTTATCATATTCTCACTTCCCTTCCATAATTTCAGATCTAGTCTCATTTTCTTTTATCAATTGGAAAATAAGCGAATCACAAAAAGAAAGTCTCTTTTGCCCTCCTCTTCTAGTCCCCACAAATGTAGAACTGCTTGGGCTGTGATGGGAGAATTCTCTTTCTCTGTTTCTCCCTCTCTCCATTTCTTTGTTTCTTTGTTTCTTTTTCTCTCTGGGTCTTTTTTGGCTCTTTCTCAGTTTCTGTTTCTATCTTTGTCTCTCTTTTTTGCTGCTTTTAGGGAAAGTAATATAATGAGTATCTGATTATTTTTATCATGGGGGTGAGTCTTGGAAGAAAGTGGGGAAGATAGACTTGAACAGTCACTTTTTCACTCTGAATCTAAGAACTCCTCATCAGCCAAGGAGGAAGAAGGCCAGGCCAGAAGTAGTTTCAGAAAAGATGATTGAGCACAACTGCAAAAAAAAAAAGCTTAGCTCACTGGATCCATCCTGTCCCATTAGTTATTTATGTTTTCCCCTAACACACTAAAGCACTAAACCTTTTATAGGCAAGTGCCCTGTCAAGAGGACATCGATCGTCCTAATGATACTGCTTGTTGCAGTTGACTATGGTCACTAATTAGCTAAGGCTCACCATGGAGAGAGGGAAAGGGGTCAGAGTGGCTCCACTTTACAAAGTAGGAGACTGAATCTTTTCTACATTCCTGGTTTAAGCCTGGCATTGCTGAGAAGTTTTTTATTTCCTTTCCAAATCCTAGATGATTCTATTTGTAGATTGGAAACTTTCTCTCTACTATCCAAAAACAGCTTGGTGGGATACTGATGTCTATTAGGTGGGATGATCTCTTAGTGGGAGTCAAATGGGGTCCTTCCCTCCTTCTGCCCAATATAATGTTGGTGAAATCATGAAGCGTCATGGTGCAGTGGAGAGAATGTGGAAGATTTGGAACTGGTGGGTTGGAATCCCAATTTTACCACCTGTGTGATCTTGGTCAATTCACTTCACCAGACCTGTTTCCTCATTTGAAAAAAGAAGGAGATTCCAGTTCTAAACCTATGGATTTGATATTATCAGAAGATAGCTGAGATCATTGGAACCAAAAGTGTAAATATAAGTATGGGACATTAGTCAGAAGGTAGAGAAGCACTAACACGAGGCCTAGGGTAGATAAGATTCTTTCTGTAGTTAACTATGTCAGATGTTCTGGTTCAATGTCCTGCTTTTGCCATATTCTGGGAATAGCTTGGCCTTAGAAGGCCAGAGGAAATTACTCCATACCTCCAATTTCTGTATTCAAAAGCCAAGAAGAGACAGAGATTGGCAATAAAAAGGCATGGAAGCCTCTTGATTTCACAGAAAAGCCAACTCCAAACCTTCATCTTGTGACAGTCCACTCTGCTAATCCAACTTGCATATGGTCAATAGAGTAGATAGCTCTCCGGCTGCCTCCATGGAATAACAGGATCACTTCGTTTTATATCTCCATAGGACTTTTCCAAAGCCTCTTGTCTACCTTTCTAAAGGTTCCTAACAGGGCTTCCTTCAGGGTCACCTAACAGGTATGTGTGTGTTTATGTGTGTGTGTGTGTGTGTGTGTGTGTGTGTGTGTGTGTGTGTGTGTGTGTGTGACGGTGGTGGCAAACTAGTCTCAGTTTCTATACATTGCTCCATCCCCAAACCTTTTAAAAACATTACTTTCCCAGGCAGACTCCTCCAAAATACTGCAGTTTGTCAATCCTTTGCCTAAGAGATTGAACAAAGTACCTTATTTGGGGGTACATAGAAGGAGAGAGAAGATTGAACTGTTCAATTTGGAACTTAAACTTAGGGGGTTGCTCTGTGTCAGGCACCTAAATTGGGGGCATTTCTTCCTTATACTGGGCTGGAAGTCACCATCATCTCCCTTTCCTCTTTGTTCAGAGTCCTCTGTTGACCTATGCCCCTGTGGGGTTTTGAGGGTGAAGTTAGGCCCCAGGAGAGAGTAAGATATTGGGGTACTGGGCTGATGAAATTCAGGGGAAAGGTTAGGCTACCACCCCTCCTGGAAAGACTGTATCTGCTTGACTCTCTTCTAAAGTCTATCTTTACTGCCTCTCCATCATCTGAATTTGCCCTTGGTGCTAGGATTCCTGGTTATGGCTCTAGTCCAGCCAGTCCCCAACAAATATGGACATACCCTGACATATAGGTGCCTGGTGTTTATGAAACCAATGAAATCTAGAGGTAGTTTTATAGTGAGGGTCTTTCTCCCACTAAAGAACAGGATTTCTTCTGGCTCAACAAGGAGATGGTAAAGTCTCCTCCCATCGCCTCCAAGCAGACTGCTCTCAGCCCAAACCGTCTTTATGAGGTGACCCCAATTCATAGCTGAACAAATGTCTGCATTTGGGCTGGTCCTTGGATTCCAAATTCTCTATATCCTCTTAATTAGAAGCATAATATTCCCTCCACTCTAGTATCTTAGAGTACTTGGAAACAGAGATTGCCAAATGCTGAAACTAATTTCCAGAAAGGGTAACAGGACTGGAATACGATGACAAGCCAAGGTCATATAACAAGACAAGGGCAGAGCCAACTTGAAACTGAAGTCGTGTCTTGACTCCAGGTTTATTGTCTGACCAAGGGAAAACCTTCCTCAAAACCACTAGCCACTCTCCCCTTCTCTTACTCTCCTCCCATCCCACCCCCATTTCTGTAGGAAACACTTGCTTTCTTTCCCCCTCCATCACTCTCACTGCAGCTGAATCCCCAAGCATCTTCAGAGCTCACCTTCTCGACCACTTGGCTGACTGCCTCCCAAAGGGTCTCTTCCAGAGCACGCCATACAACTGCACTTTGGTGCTGATGTCCAGGGCATAGGCATCTGCCTGTTCCATGGAAGGGGAGGGAGAAACCGAATTGGATTTGGAAGCGAACATTTTATCTCAGAGGAATTTCCCCCTCCCCTCCCCAAAACTTCCCTGAATCTAGTTGCTTCGTGAGGTGGCCGAAGGCAACAACCCAGAATAACGACGTTTAAGAAGGCTGGGAGCCAGAGGCAAGTGAGGAGAGCCTACAGATTGGATCAATCCTCGGGCCGTTCAAGGCATAGTCGATACTTGTTTCCCGGGTGCTAAGATGAGCGAGGTTTCCTCTCACCGTCTGGTGCATTAAGGCAAAAAGGTCGACAGCCAGCCACAGGGAGATCAGAGCTTTTCAAAGAACGGAGAAAAAAAGTAGAGCAGCCACCCTCCAGAGGAAATGGAGTAAGCCAGGTTCCTTAATCTGTTATAATGGGGAAGGGGGAGGGGGAGGGGAAGGGAACGATCCCAGTTGGGAGCTTGTAGAAAAAGATGCTCGAGCGTTTGGTCAGTCTGGTATCAACGCACCAAAACATCTCGCCTCTGTCACTCCCAAACCTCCCCCTACCCCGCCCCACCATGCACACATACTAATTCTGGTGGCCTTTGATTGGCTAGGAGTAAAAGGAGCATTTTAAATGCTCCAATCAAAGTCCCTGAGCCAGTCTGAAGATCTCTCTGCTCCCGCTATCAGAAGGTCAGAACATGGATTTCTTTACTGCCAGCGTTATGAAAATAGCTATCGAAACGAATAGAGTACTTCGAGGTCTATTCTCCCCAAAAGCTATTATTATGGCTGAGAGATGAGGAAACAGGTTCAACGAGCTATCGCTGAGCAAACTCAGGTCAATTACTTTAACAAAATCAGGAGGTGGTCGTGGGGGAACTTTAACCTTGTTGGATAGAGAGGTTTAAGAAAGTACTTTCCAGATATTTTACACAATTACACGTGGAAAATCTATACCAAATTGCTTGCCGCTTCAGGGAGGAGTGAAGGGAGGGATAGAGGTAGAGAATTTGACTCAAAAATTTTTTTAAATGAAGGTTAAAAATGGGTTTTTCATATAATTGAGGAGAAAATAAAATATTAACTTAAAAATTTTAATTAAAAAAGAAAAAAAGCATCGCCTCAAAAGGTAGCTGCAGGAGGCTACCCTCCTAGAGTTGTCCTTCAGGCTACCTTCTTCATGTAAATAAACAAACGTTTATTAAGTGCCTACTATGTGTCAGGCACAGTGCTAGGGATGCAAAGAAAAATAAAAACAGTTTAAGCTTCCAAGGAGCTCACCGTCCAAAAATACCCCGTCTCTAGATCCAGTTGGGGCTTTACAGTTTTAATCTAACTTCATCATTTATTTTAAATAATTTGATTTACTTTAAAATAAATAGAAAATTATTGCTGCCTTTTGTGTTTATATATCAGTCATTCCTGGAAATACTCTCCTTCACATCACTTCAACCCCACTGGATTGAGCACTCTAAAATTTTTAAATTTAATTTATATATACAATGTAATTTAATTTAAAAATTAATGATTGAGAGTTAATTAAAAAACAAACAAACCCGATTTTCTCTCTCTCTCTTTTTTTTTTTCTGTCTCTACCTATCTCCCCTGGGGGAAAAAAAGAAAACCAAAAACTTCCTAACAAATATATATGGTCGGGAAAAAAATAATTCCTGTACTGGTCATGTCCAAAAATTACTCTTTAGTCTACTGTCAGGAGATGTTTCATCATGAGTTCTTTGGAATTATAGTTGGTCATTGATTGATAAGGGTTCTTAAGTCTCTCAGAGATTTTTGTCTTTACTAATTTGTTGTTATTGTATAAATTGTTCTTTTGGTTCTGCTCACTTCACTTTGCATCATTTTATACAAGTATTACCAGGTTTCTGTGAAGCCATAAGCCTAACACAATAATTTTCTATTTAAATACCATAATTTGTTTAGTCATTCCCCAATTAATGGATACTTCCTTAGTTTTCAGTTCTTTAACATCACACACACAAAAACTTACTATAAATAATTTTGGATTTATGGGTCCTTTTCTTCTTTCTTTGGTTCCTTGAAATACTGGGTCAAAGGGAAATAACAATTTAGTGACTTTGGGGGACATAGTTCCAAGTTGTTTTCCAAAATGACTGGATCAATTCATAGTTCCACCAACATATCATGCATTAACGTACTTGTTTTCCCACAGTCCCTTCGATATTTGTCATTTCTCTTTCTCTTTATTTTGGTCATTTTTTATAATCTGGTGAGTATGAGGTGGAATCAGAGTTTATTGATTTTAATTTTCATTTCTCTAATAATAATGTGGATAATTTTTTCATGTGGCTATTGATAGCTTGGATTTCTTCCTTAGAAAATTGCCATTTTATATTCTTTGACCATTTATCAGTTGAGGAATTATAAAATTTAATTAGTTCCTTACATATCTTGGAAATAAGATCTTTATCAGAGAAAATTTCTGTAAAGATTTTCCCCATTATCTGTTTCCCTTTTCATTTTTGTTGCATTAGTTTTGTTCATGCAAAATCTTTTGCATTTTATGTAATCATACTTCTCTATTATATCTTCTTGGATATTTCTATTCCTTGTTTGATCATGTATTCTTCTTTTTTTCAATCTGAAAGGTAATTTCTTCCTTGCTCTTCTAATTTGTTTGTTGCTTCCCTTTGTGTCTAAGACAAGAATCCATTTAGAGATTATCTTTATGATGTGAGATATTGATCTACATTGAGTTTATGCAAGATTGCTTCCCATGACCTCTCCTTTCATCCAGATCTTCTTATCTTGAGGCCAATGTAGAGAAACATTTGCTAATTAATTAAGAGTTCCTTAGGAAATAGAGTTAAGTAGCACAATTTGTTGATAGATACATAAAAGAGATTAATAAATTGGGCTTCTTTAAATCGGAATGGAATCTCAGAGATGATTAAATGGGAGAGAATTTTCTCAAGGAGCTTGGAGAAAGGCAATTGATAATGGCTCACTCTTTGGGGCTGACCTGAACAAGGAAGGTGGTACAAAGAACAGCTCTGCGAGTTTGCAAAATCTTGGTGAATTTACATCCTGGGAATAAACCTTATCAGGCCATAGAGGAAGGAGATTGTTGGGTGCAGTACCCATGCTTGTCCCAATAGGTGGCAGCAAAGTTTGATCTGTTAGAGTGGAGAAGCAGTGGACTCTGACCAGCTGGAAATCACATCTGAGCAGCAGAAGAGAAACCTGACTTATTCTTCTTGTTTATAATTAGATTAGGATAGATAGATAAGGATTTGGGGGTTTTGGATAAATAGGAAGAGAGGATAGCTTTGACTCTGTAAAAGAAGAAGAAAGTCCTCGCAGACCAGTTTGGGTGGTTATAGTTAAGATTTATTAGCATAGGGACCTACATAATATAAGAAATACCTTTCTACCTGTTTTCCTTTTTCTATCCCTTCCTCTAAAATTTTTATACTTACAATAAATATATTTTTATATAACTGGTCTGAGCCAGAATTCTTTCAGACTGTTTAGAGAAGCCATCTTTCTCAAGTCAAAACAATAGCCTGTCCACTCAGGACACAGGTATTGGTAATACCTATACCAATACCAATAATATATTAGGGTCAATAACTCTTATACCACCAATTAGTCTAATAGCTTTACCATTTACCTCTTTAGGATTTCTACCACCAGAGGCAAAACTGTTCATACTTCATAACTGCATTTTTATTTGCTGGCTAAGAAGGAATTAGATGTCATCTAGTCCAACCAAAATTTTCCATAGAATAAAACTGAGATCCAGAGAGCTTGGTTTGGTGACTTGCTAAAGGTTACAGAGGTAACATAGTATGAATTTGAACCTAGGTCTTATAACTCTAAATTCAATGCTCTTTTTGCTGCATTATCAGATACCATCCACACTTCAACTGCCTCAAACCTTACCATCTCATTAAGTCTAACATTTCCCAACATCCAAGATGGTAGACCATTGCCTCACTGCTCAGGGGCAAAGAAAGCTGATTTTGGGGGCCCTGATAGGTTCTACAGGTTGAGGTCTCCATTTAACATCTCTAACAAACTTTCAATTTAGGGCATGGAAACCAGTAATATGGAATTCCTCTCATTCTGTGAGAGAAGGGGAATTAGTCTAAACTGTAAAGTGAATCTGTGCACAAATCACTTTCCCCTTTGACTGGGTTAGAAGGATGAACTGGCCAGCAGCAGCAGGACAGAGAAAAGGCAGAGCTATGTCTCAAGAAGGAAGAACCTTTGGTTCCAAAGCATGCAAATGAAGTCCTCTTTCTCTGTCAAGTTCCAGAAAAAAGTCCAACAGACATCCACTGGCACACATATGGCATAGGTCTTTTTAAAAAAAATTATTTTAAAATTAAATTGAATTAATTAATTTATTACCAATTACATGTTATAACAAAATTTCACACAAGCTTTTCCCAAGTTATATGATCAAACTTATCTTCCTCCCTCCCTTATCTTCCCCCTCTTGGTGCTGGTAGGCAATTCAATCTGGGTTATACATATATTATCATGCAGAACATATTTTCATATTAGTCATTTTTGTAAGTGAGTAATCTTATAAAACCAAAATCCCAAAATAAAAACCGAAATAAAGAAGTGAAAAATCATGTTTTCATCTGTATTCCAACTCTAACAGTATTTTCTCTGGTGGTAGATAGCATTCTTTGTCATAAGTCACTCAGAATTGTCCTGGATCATTGTATTAGGGCATTGATCTCGATGCCTACCCCTGTTGAGGTTGGAAAGAATTTCTTAGTTAAAAAAAAAAAGTTGAATCAAACCACCTACTGTTAGGGTCCAAATGGATTGCCACCCAAGGAGCACACGGAGACAATGCAATCCAAGCAAAGGGAAGTCTTTATTTCTAGTGTGCGCTAGGGGAGCTCAGTAAAGGAGTTCTGGGGGGTGGCATAGTCAGAGTAAAGATTATATATGTTTGGGGTGGTGGGAAACTCAGGGGGTGGCGGGAAAGGTGGCGGGTATCAGCAGACTCAGGGGCGCCCTGTAGTTCTTGAAGTAGCCTTTGTAGTTAATGGTTTTTGGCTGTCTCCCCAAGCATGTAGGGTCTTTATGCTACATTTGGGAGCCTAATAACACCCTATTGTTAGTGACCATGGATTTCTCTAAGACATCCTTACCTGTTAGTAACTTTAGGTTTCTCGGAGCCATCCTGATCTGGGAGTTCCTAGCTTGTTTTTGCTTGTGGTTGCTTAGTTTCTGTGTCATAACTTTGGGGTTCTACACTACTAGCTTACTTTTTTCCTTAAAAGACTGTCCTTGAAAAATCCATTCTTTTCTTCTTCTTCTCCTTCTCCTTCTTTTCCTCCTCCTTCTTCTCTTTCTCCTTCTTCTTTCTCCTCCTCCTCCTTTCCCCCACTGCCGCCCTCCTTCTTTTTCTCCTCTTTGTCCTCTTTCTTTCACTTAATTCATCTAAAGTATTGTAATGCTGACAGTTTAAGAGTCTGAAAGCTAATCTAGACCCCAAGCCTTACTGAAGATCCTGAGTAGACCATTCTTATTAGAAAGTTCCCATATTAGCCCAACATTGGTTTCTAGGGGTTTCTAGAGACCTCTTCCGTTTCCTATAAAACTAAAAGGAAAGCAGCGACAATGTTTTGTTTGTCTGTATCTTCTTCTGAACTTCCTGGATGTTAAGGCTATAAATAAAACAAGATCTAAAACATGAAAAATTAGATGCTCAACACTTTTCTTTCTGCTCTTCTCCTTATTCCCAGACATTCATATTTTTTAAATAAAATTTTCACTTAACATGTTATTATTTTTGGAGCTGAGAGTTGGTCTAGCCATTAAAAAAAACTTTTTTGTTTAGGAACTTAAACAGATCCCCCAAGGCATTTCCATGCTCACAGCAGAGCACATGCATATCAGGACACAAAGTAGAATCTATGTGAATCCATGAATCTTCATTTCATGCTGCTTGCTTTAAAAAATTAATACATTATTTTCAAAACCATACTGGTTGTCTATGCTTTCTTATTTCCTTTAAAATTTAACCAGAGGTGGTTCCGGGTTAAGATGGCGGCAGAGTAAGAAGCAGCTCTTAACCTCTCCTGACCGAAACACACAAAACTCCTCAAGGGGACATAAAAACAAGTCCAGACGAACGGAGGAACCCCACAACAGGGCACAGCGTGGAAGGTACGTGGAATCGAGGCATTTCCATGCTATAAAGGGGTGAAACAGCTCTCACTAAATCGCGGGCTGAGCAACCACCCCACCCCCACACCCTCCACACACAGCACCTATAGCACCAAACCCAGCTAAAAAGAAATAGAGCAAGTTTGGGGCACCCATCAAATCATTGGCAGCTCCGGGGCCTGTTCATGAGAGCAGCAAGATTTAGGACCCCAATAAGCCAAAAAACGCACGCGAAATCTGAGCGCGGGAGCAGAGTGGACGCAGGGCGCAGAACGCCGACTCAGAGCACAGGCACGGGTGGAGGCGTGGGTGGAGGCAGACACAGCCAGGAGATAAAGCTCTGAAACCCTGAGTGGGGAACCAGCGTGGACGAGTGTACGACTGTGGAAGCAGCACCCTGAGACTTGTAAAGGAACCTCTGGCAGAGGATCAAGCAAGGGGGTCCACCAGGGGGCCCTCAGGAGCTAATAGACCGCGGACAGACCCTGAGCATGAGGATAAACCTGAGAAGCTGCTGGGCTAATGATGGCTACCCAGTCTCAGGAAGCTCAGAAGAGAAAGAAAAACAACAAGAAAAAGAAGTCTTTAACACTCGACAACTTTTACACAGAGAAAATCCAGACAACCGAGCAAACAGAGGAGGAGAACAAACAAGCATCCAGACCCTCCTCAAATAAGGAAAGCTCCTCACAAGCTATGGAAGAGTTCAAAACTGAGATTTTGAGGAAAATGGAAGAGATCTGGCAAGAAAATAACTGTTTAAAAGGTAGAATCTTGCAAATGGAAAGTGAGGCTCAGAAACCAAATGAACTGATAAGTAAATTAAACACCAGAAATGTCCAGATTGAAAAGGATTACCAGAAGATTATGGCCAAAAACCAGAAGATCATAGCCGAAAACCAGAAGATTATAGCCGAAAACCAGAAGATTACAGCCGAAAATCAAAAGATCATAGCCGAAAACCAAGACCTAAAGGCTAGAATTGAGCAATTAGAAGCTAACGATCTCTCAAGACAACAAGAACAAATAAAACAAAGTCAAAAGACTGAAAAAATAGAAGGAAACATGAAATATCTCAATGAGAGAGTGACAGACCAAGAAAACTGGTCTAGAAGAGACAATTTGAGAATAATTGGTCTTCCAGAAAAACCAGAAATTAATAGAAACCTGGAAACCATACTAACAGAAATAATCCAGCAAAATTGCCCTGAAGTCCTACAACAAGAGGGCAATATAGACATTGAAAGGATTCATAGAACACCTGCGATATTCGATCCAGAAAAGAAAACACCCAGAAATATAATTGCAAAATTCAAGAATTTCCAAGCAAAAGAAAAAATCTTACAAGAAGCCAGAAAGAAACAATTCAAATATCAAGGAGCACCAATCAGGATCACACAGGATCTGGCAGCCTCCACACTAAAAGATCACAAGGCTTGGAATACGATATTCAGAAAGGCAAGAAAGCTGGGCCTGCAACCACGGATCAACTACCCATCAAAATTGACGATATATTTCCAGGGGAAAGTATGGGCATTCAACAAAATTGAAGAATTCCAGGTATTTGCACAGAAAAGACCAGGGCTAAATGGAAAGTTTGATATCCAACCACAAAAATTGAGAGAAACATGAAAAGGTAAATAAGATACAGAGGGGAAAGAAAGAAAACTTATAATTTTTAAATTTGCCTTTTTAAGGGCCTCAGTGAGATCTAATTATCTGTATTCCTATGTAGATAAATGTTATGTATAATTCTCTGTAGTGAACTCTATTCACTAT
>NC_058131.1:454618335-454732628 GCF_016433145.1 Gracilinanus agilis
TGTGAACTGATCCAGCCATTCTGGCTGGCAATTTGGAATCATGCTCAAAGGGCTATAAAAGAATGCCTGCCCTTTGATCCAGCCATACCATTGTTGGGTTTGTACCCCAAAGAGATCATAGATAAACAGACTTGTACGAAAATATTTATAGCCGCGCTTTTTGTGGTGGCAACAAATTGGAAAAGGAGGGTATGTCCTTCAATTGGGGAATGGCTGAACAAACTGTGGTATATGCGGGTGATGGAATACTATTGTGCTAAAAGGAATAATAAACTGGAGGAGTTCCAGGTGAACTGGTGAGACCTCTGGGAACAGATGCAGAGCGAAAGGAGCAGAGGCAGAAGAACATTGTACACAGAGACTGATATACTATGGTAAAATTGAATGTAATGGACCTCTGTACCAGCAGCAATACAATGACCCAGGACAACTCTGGGGGATTTATGGTAAAGACGCTACCCACATTCAAAGGAAGGACTGCAGGAGAGGAAACATATAAGAAAAACAAATGCTTGAACGCATGGGTCGGGGTGGACATGATTGAGGGTGTGGACTGAAAACTACCACACCAATGCAACTACCAACAATTTGGAAATTTGTCTTGATCAAGGACACATGACAAAACTAGTGGAAATGCTCATCGGCCATGGGTGGGAGGAGTGCGGGGGGGTGAAGGGGAAAGGAGGAGCATGAATCATGTAACCATGTTAAAAATGAATATTAATAAATGTTTGAAAAAAAATTTAACCAGAAAGTACCCACACTGCCCTGATTGTCTATGAATTTTTCTCAAATTTCTTCTCCTCTCTTCTGCTATTTTTATTGATAGTCTCTTGTTTCTTCTTGACATTATCCCTTAAATGCAAAGTTCAAAGGTCTTAGCAAAGACCAGGGAGAAGCTAAGCATCTAGCATGTCTGGCTATTGTCTTGAAAACATGCAGTACAAGACTTTGGGAGGTTAGAGTTAGAAGATCTTAATGGGGTTTTAAGCCACCTCTACTCCAAGACACTACCCTGCCTCTCAGTCCCCTTTATTAAAGCCTGTTTCCTCATCTTTTACTCTGACTTGAAATTTCTATCATAAATCTATCATGAACAAACACATCTTTTTTCTCTATAAAGTTTCAATAAAGATGTTCAGGAAGCTAGGTGACACAATGTATAGAGTACAAGGTCTGAAGTCAGTAAGGCTCATTTTCCTTAGTTCAAAACTGGTCTCAGACACTAGCTGTTGTTATAATCATTAATCAGGGATGAGAAGGATGCCACCTTGACTGACAGGGATGGCAGTTGAGAGTTTGGAATGTTCTCAAGTGCCATGAGCCAGGGCAAACATCAGTTATCCCCTCCCTATATATACCCCTTGACAGCTACAGTGAAGGAAGTCTCTGGACTACCGAGGCTGAAAACTGGAGATAACAGATCTCTGAATTGAAACTTGAGCAAACCTCTATGGTTCAATCTGGGCAGTGGGTGGTTGAATGGTGGAAGGGTGGTTGAAGAAGAAGAGGGTAGGAAAAGCCTGAATCCATTTCCTTGCTAGACTGTGAGAGCAAGTGAACCATCAACACTATTGGTGAGAGAGCTGAGAGAATACAAAGTTCATTAATATCTATCTTCAGCAATAGCCTTCCCTATTCTCTGGCTTGGCTGTGGCCAGCTCTGGCCAGAGATAGAGACAGGGTGAAGACCCCAAGCCTCCACCAGCTTAGTAGCCTCCAGTCCTGATTATCAATTAGTTTAATAGACAATAGAGCAATAGGGTTTCCAATCCCCAATCCTTGACCTTGTTATCCTTTCCCAACCTATAGATAAAACAGTGTTTAATAACAAGTACCTTCCTGAGTGGTCCTTCTATCACAGCCCTTGGGAAAGGAGTTCAAATACACAGTCAGATCCTGATCATTATCCAAAGCTAATCAATAGCCCATTACCAATCTATCCAACTCCAGGTTGGGCCTAGAGAAGTTAACTATCCACCTAACCTCTTAAGAGTCCTTACTTCGGAAGCTGTTAAAGGAATCACTGGCACGTTATCAACCAAATTTGTCAGGGAGAAGGGGATACTTTACAGCAGCAGGTAGAGTGAGAGGAGTAGGTGTTCCTCTCCGCCAACTGCAGTTGAGGAGATCATAGACAGATACACATCACTATCATCATTATCATTATACATATATCTCTAATACCCACATTTCTTTAACACTGTGTGATCCTAAGCAAGTCACTTCACTCTGTTTGCCTCAGTTTTCTCATCTGTAAAAGGAGCTGGAGAAGGAAATGGCAAAGCACTCTAATATCTTTGCCAAGAAAACTCTAAATGGGGCCACAAAGAGTTGGACATGACTAAAATTGTTGAACAACAAATGTAGATTTGTTGTTTGGGTTATGTGTAACTTAGAGTATTTAAAGCAGAGAGAACTTGACCTTTTGAGAATAAAATAAAATGAAATCAGTTAAGTTTCAAGCTAGATTAAGTACTGGTTTTTATAGCAGAGGAAGTAATTGGGAATTAGGTATGATAAGTCGCTGAACCATGGATCCACTTGGTTCCAGAGACCAAGAAATGGGAACATTTTGTAACTTGAAGGAAGGGTTTGGAGATCAATGAAATTTAGACCAGAATAAGACAAAAAGTTCTTAGTGTAACCCAACTCCCAAAGTTTATTGGAAGCAAGGTAACTTAGCTCAATCCAGAGAGAGTTCTAGATCTATCCAGGGGAAATCTCTACTGTAGCTAGTTGGAGATAGGGACATGATGGAGATTGTAGGCTCCTTTCATATCTTCCCAGTCTTTTCCTTCAGAATCCTGAAGGGAGGTTGGCCTCCATCTTCCCTCTGGAAGCCAGAAGCAGTCAAAGAGTCCTGAATTATAACTTGAAGAAGATTGGAGAGCTCTCATCTCTCTTGCTCTTGATAAATCCACTCTGTCCTTCATGGAGATCAGGACATTCATCTCTACCAATGAGGAAAAAATTCCATACCAATGGGTTTAAGGACTGGGATTATATTCTCATTTAGAGAGGTCCTACGTTTTGTGAGGGCTGTTTCCCCATATGTAGCCTAAGTGTGTCATTGTGTGGCTCAAAAAGGAGGTAGAATAGATATCTCTAAGTTCTTCAGGGGGCTAAGTGGTGCAGTAGATAGAGCACTGGCCATGGAATCAAGACAATTCATCTTCACGAGTTCAAATTTGGCTTTAGATTCTTATTAGCTGTGTGATCTTGGACAAGTCACTTAATCTTGTTTTCCTCAGTTCCTCATCTATAAAATGAGCTGGAAATGCAGACCACTCCAATATCTTTGCCAAAAAGCAAAAACCAAAAAAAAGAACCCAAATGGGATCCCAAAGAGTTGAACATGACTGAAAAACAACTCAACAAAGCCTCTTTTCCGCTGATCCTTCTCCAAAGGAGATTTTAATTTCTGCCAGAATCCACTCTGACCAAGATAGAGACTTTGAGAGCAAGTTACTAAGGAAATGTTGGCCTTGGTATATATGTATCAAAAAGACTAGGACCACTCCTTACCATCCTTAAGGAGAGCCGAAGCTTGGCATCTTAACTGCATAGTTGAACATATTGGGAACCTTGAGACTGGAAAAAAAATGTTTTGGTGAAGTCAAATATATAATTTCTAGTATGTGAATACAATTCCATCGGGAATGTGTGTAAATGAAATTAACTCTAGCCCATTCATAGTCAAAAATCTACTTACCTTAGGCATCTAGATTATATCATCCCCACCTCCCTCAAAAGGGGAGTGGAAATAGTTAACCACACGTGACAATAAGTATCAAATTAAGAACAAGGGACTGCCCTTTGGGCAGTCCAAAATCAGTGTAGAGGCTGCCATTGGTTCACTTGAATTAGAGGTAGCCCACAGGAAATGACAAGACGCTATCTCTTTAAAATAAGTGGGTTACAACCTAGTTCAGTTAGTTCAGGAGTGGAAGGAGTTCAGAAGTTCACAAGTTCAAGAGTTCAGGAGTTCGGGCTTTGGACTTGGGGCTGAAGGTGCTCGGTTGAGACCTCAGAATGCTTCTACTCTGAATTGTCACATGGGTAAGTTAGGCTGACTTCCTTGGCCTACCTTGGTGTTTCCAAACTCTGCCTTAAGTAGGCTTATAGCCTCTCTGATTTCTAAAGTCTTGTGGCTTGTAATCTAGTTTAATTAGTCTTTTAAGCCTCTCTCTCTGTCCAGGCCTCTCCAGGCCTGGACTGGCCTCTCCCTCTCTCTATTTACCTACCTTTTACCTTCCTAATTGTAAATAAACTACCTTAAACTGGATGCTGACTTGGGTCTATTTTAATTATGGAATCAATCTGAATGGCTGATTCCTGGTGGCCACATTTTAAATACATATTTATAAAATACCTAAAATTCTCCCTCTTACAAATGACACCATATTTGTTCATATTTGGACAAGAACCGATTAACTTGTGTTTTGGTGCCTCCGGTGAAGGAGGTGATGAAACTACTCAAGCTCAGTCCCTCTCTTAACTGAAGGACAAACTGAGAAATGTCTACTAATGGCCCAAAGTTCAAAAGATCCATGACAGAAACAAAATACATAATGATACTGGACTTAACGTCAAGACCTTCAAACTAGAGGACAGAGTTCTGTTGAGGAACCTTGGCCTTCAGGGGACTCAAAAGTTAATTTACCGATGGAAAGCTAACCCATACACAGTAATTGAGAGTCTGGGCAACTTGCCTTTTTTTCTTTCTTTTTTTTTTTTTTAAAGTTAATTAATTTTTCCAGCTACAGTAGAAACAATTTTTGACAATTGTTTCCTGACATTTTAGGATTTGGATTCTCCCTTCCTCATAGATTATACCAATGTTTTTGTGCAATACATATTTCCATATTGTTCATGCCATGACAGAAGACACATACAATAGCAACTTGCCTGTTTTCAAAATAGCTCCAGAGAACAGAAGGGGTCTGTGGAGATTAAAATTAATGTCCAATAGCTAAGTATTATATTTTATAATTTTATTTATTATTTATTAATAATAACTAAAGTAAGACAGCTATCTAACCCAGCTCGCTCGCAAGAGCAAAAAAAGAGGAAGAAGGAGGAGTTACAGAACTTATAAAACAGTACCATGACTATGCAATCGTGGAGGCACAGGAGAGATTAAAGGGAATTTTGGGAAATACTAAGGGACTTCTGGGGCATGAAGTCCAAAGGTTCAAAATCTCCATTTATACAGGTCTAGTCACCTATTCAGGACCATTCACCCCAATTACTTTTTTTTTTTTAAACCCTTAACTTCTGTGTATTGGCTCCTAGGTGGAAGAGTGGTAAGGGTGGGTAATGGGGGTCAAGTAACTTGCCCAGGGTCACACAGCTGGGAAGTGTCTGAGGCCAAACCCCAATTACTTATTGCCAGAGGCGTCAACTGGACTTTCTAATGGGCAGGTGGGGAGAACTGAGGCACACATTTCTAGGAAAAGAGACTGTCTACCAGTTCCACAAAGACTTTCTGACCCAACAATGGGCACTGAACATGAAGCATCCAGTGAAAGGAACTGTTTATTATTGCAGGGCAGGAGAATGAAACCTTGAGGTCATTCCTTTCTTGCCCTAAACTGTTTCCAAGATTCATTGAGTATGGATTCACTCAGAGCTTGAAAATACTGATAGCTAACCTGGAATGGCTGTGAGCCCAAGTGTGGACAACAGAAGTCTGTACTGATCCTGATGGTCCGCCAATACTAGCTACCAGCTCTGCTATAGAAACCGAGACATCAGCCTGGGATAGAACTAAGCCTTTTACCAGGCTAAGTTAGGATGCTACAAAGAAACCTGAAGATATAGTTACACATGCCTCCAGGCAACAATATTGATTGCCCATGTAAAATGTACCTTGCATGTAATTGCATATTTCCTGCTGAATATGTGAATTATTGTTTGAGTATGCTTATTTTTATTCTGCTGTTATGTTTAATTGACTGTTTTATGTTTATGGAAATGTTTGCTTTAGAGATTATTATGTATATATGTTACAGCTTATAGATAAGTTGTACTTTATATATAGGCCTGTTGATGTTGCAGCTTTGTTAATTAGTTATGCTTATTACTTTTATTTTTTAATTCATTTTTCTAGGCAAACAAGGTTAAGTGACTTGCCCAGGATCACCCAGCTAGTAAGTGTCTGAGGCTGGATTCGAATTCAGATCTTTTAACTCCAAAGCTCAGCACTCTACCCAATGTGTCACCTAGCTGCCCTGCTTACTGCTTTTGATTGAATCCTGTGTTAAGAATATGTACTTTCATTCAAAATGTCCATGTATTATATATCCTGTTATATATGTAGTTTGGTTTGTCGTTGCTGTAATTTCCTCCCAGTGCTATGTTTACTGCATGCACTGTTAATGTGCATTTATCTTGTTTCAATTTCCATGGTACTGAGAGGTTAGTCACTTGGGATGCCAGGAAAATAATCTTTTTTGTTTTTAAGCATGGATGTTTATATTTTTAAAATATTTTTTATTCAAGACCTTTACCTTCTATTAGAATCAGTACTGTGTATTAGTTCTAAGGCAGAACGGTAAGGGCTAGGCAATGGGGATTAAGTGACTTGCCCAGGGTCACACAGCTAGGAAGTGTCTGAGGTCACACAGGTAGGAAGTGTCTGAGGCCAGATTTGAATCCAGGACCTCTTGCCTCTAGGTCTGACTCTCCACTGAGCCACCTGACTGCCCCTGATGTTTGTATTTATACTGTATGGTTATAGGTTTTTGGACTTGACCTAACTGATCTTTGCAAGGGTTTGCAGAGTTTTGACCAGGGGGAGAAACGTAACTCTGGTTGAACTTACTCTTAATGGGTTTTAGGACTGGATTGACTCTAGGCATTCCTAAGGCTAAGGGCAAAGGCTCCTTGAATCAGGTGTGAAAAGGAGGGGGAAGATAGTCTAGTTAATCCACAGCAAAGTGTATATATACTTAAACCCCTGGATCCATTCTTATTGGCCTCATCACCCTGGTACCCAGTCCCAATGGGACCTCCCAATGGAGGTTGGCCATGTAGTACTCCTCGAAGCTTGTCTACTTTCAAACATATTCTTCAGTTCGATTCACCAAACATTTATTCAGCACTGACTATGTTGAAGGCTCTGTGCTTGATCTCTGGGTTTAACTGGTGCTAGAGTTCAGTGACTCGTCATAACTTAAAATCACCCACTCACTTTCTTATCTTTCCCCCTTTGCCACACACTCAAAAATGCATGAATATATTGCCTTGGATTTATTGACAAAAGAAAAGGGTAGTATACTAAAATATCAAGGATAATATAGCTGATAATTGGGAGAAAGAAAACCCCAAGAGTGGTTATAAAGAGTCAGCCACTACTGAAATGACTGAACAACATAAAAGAAAACTATTCAACACAGAATAGTTTGGTTTGGACAAAAGCTTAGCATTTTCTTCTCTCCACTCATCTAAATGCTAGCTCTCCCTCCAGGCTTAAGTTCCCTGAGTTTGGGCCATAGAATTTCATCTGCCTAGAACTTCATACTCTAGACAAGCTGCTCTTGATTTAGCCTGAGAATGATGCCCTTTAGACCAGATTATTCCCATGTATATTTAAGGTTTATACACATGGATTCTCTGGCTCAAACTCATTGCTTCCTTTTTTAAGCTAAAGCAGCAAAGGCTTTAAGAGAGAAACAGAAGGTATTATGCACATGTGGATCAAACAGCTCCCATCTTAACTACTACCCCCTCTAAGACCCTGATGGACAGTCCAGGATTTTTTTTTAAACCCTTAACCTCTTCTTAGAATAGGCAGTTGAGGTTAAGTGACTTGCCTAGGGTCATATAGCTAAGAATTGTCAGAAGCCAAATTTGAACCCAGATCCTCTCCCCTCCAGGCCTGATGCTCTATCCACTGTGCTAATTGGCTGCCCCTCTTAATGCAAAAGTTCTGGGAATAATAGTGCATCTTCCTCAACTACCAGCCCTTCTTCCAGCCTAGCTCCCAGAACTATTATTGAGGGGAGAAATCCTGTGATAAGGGCCTACCACCCACTGACCACTCCTGATGGGAAGGAAAGGCTAAGAGCCCTAGAAGTTATATGCCCCCAGACCCAGTCCTGCTTTTCACTCAGCCCCTAAAGCCACCAGGTATGTAAGAGATTTATCCTGGCAAACTGCTTTTGTGAAAAAAACAAACAAACAAACAAACAGCCCCTTCCTCACCTTTCTTATCAACCACAGCTACTGAAGATCCAGAAAAGGTCTTCACTAGCAAAGTCCTTGGCTTCATCAAATGTTTCAACACCAGAAACTGATGTGATCTTATTAGCAGAAACAACATTAAAGAAGATAAATTATCATCTACTCCCTAAGAACCATAGGACCCAGAAACCTGACTTGTAGCTGATATCTTCTCGATGTGTTACCTCTAATTAAAATCTTAAAGTTCTTTGAACCTGGAACTTGAATTCCTTGAAAGTAGGAACTGTCTCCATTTTTCTATTTGTATCCCTAGTGCTATGCAGATCTTTGCCCATGGTAAGGGATTAATAAATTCCTTTTCAATCATTTATTTATTCATTAATCTTGACTGCTAGCTGAGTTTATATTATAACCACACTCATAAACTGACCTAGTTAGGTTCTTCTTCTCCTTCTCTCTACCAAAGAGAATATGGGGGGAAAAACTCATAAAAGGTTTTATGATTGTGTCCACTTGCCCAGAATAATTCAATGTCAGCTTATCCCCAAAGTTTTCCTCCTTATATAGTGCAACAGAGCACTTGGGGTGGGAGTGGGGGAGCGAAGGAGAGGAGAGGTTGGGCTCTGAAAGTCCTTTTCAGCTTTACAGCATTGCTCTGAAGTCGGTGTCACTGCAGCCCAGAAACTAGCCCTGTCTCAAGCAATACATGTCAGTGGCATCAGCAAAGAATCAATCCAGAAATGGATTCTATTAATTTCTAAGCTATTATCTTACAGTTCAGTGGAGACAGTTTACCCTTCAAATATAGGCCTGGAACCCATCAATAATCTTTTGTAGCCAAGACTGAAATAGAGAAACGTAAAGGAATATAGTTCTGCAACTTCATTGGCTAACCACTTCAGAATAATCAAAATTAATAGCTTCTGTGTCTGCCAGTGCTACTAATCATGGATGAAGGACACTTGCAGGGCAGGGGATGCTCCGAAAGTATAAGTTTATAAAAATCAGCTAATATTTTAATGCTCTCTCATGGATGATGTATGAATAACACCCAGAACCAACTCAGGTTGTATAACACAGGGCTACATTTTAAATGGGAGTCTTTAGTCCTATGGGATTTTTGTTACTTAGTTTTATTCTCTCAACAGGTAGGGGAGAATCTAGTCTGTTCCCTATGCTAGAATCACAGAATGTTAGAATAAGAAGAGACTTTAATGGTAATATAGTTCTTTCACAGGTAAATAATTCCTTTTGTTTTGTTAACAACTTAAACAAAATTAAGCATCTACTATGTAAAAGGCAGTGTACAAGATACAGGGGAAAAGAGAGCAAATGAAAAATACCTGTCTCGAGGAAATTACATTTCACAAGAGAGAATAGAAGATAAGTTAACATATTGTTAGGGTCCAAGTGGATTGCCACCCAAGGAGCACATGGAGACAATGCAATCCAAGCAAAGGGAAGTCTTTATTTCTAGTGCGCGCTAGGGGAACTCGGCAAAGGCGTTCCAAAGCAACATAGTCAGAGTGGAGTTTAAATACATTTTTGAAGCTTTGATCTAGTATCTATGAATAGATTCATGGTTTCAGTTCAGTGCTCAGGAAGGAACAGGACTTTACCCTAGAGAAAAAGGACTCAGTGTTTTGGTCTGGTGCTTAGACTTAAGGAGAACAAGACATTACATATCAGACAGGTATGCAGGTGGGAGTTGGGGTTTAGTTTTAATCATTTACTTTACTTCAATGTTCCCAATTTTAATGAGTCTAATTCTCCTTATTCAAGTCTACAGAACATGATGGTGCCCAAAGGTGGTTGTTGTTCAGTTATTTCAGTCATGTCCAAGTCTTCAAGACCCTCTTTGAGTTTTCCTTGTCAAAGATGGGAGTGGTTTGCTATTTCCTTTTTCAGCTCATTTTACATACATTTGTTATGAGAAAACTGAGCAAACAGAATTAAGTGACTTGCCTGGGATCACATAGCTAATATTAAGTGTCTGAGGCTGGATTAGAACTCAGGTTTTCTTGACTCCAGGCCTAGTACTCTATCCACTGTGCCACCTAGCTGCCCCATACTTCAGATAGTCATGAAAAATAAAAGAAAATCCAAACTCCAGGGAGGCCTTTTACAACATTGCTGACAAATGGCCCCCTGGGCTATGATGGAATGTGTCCAGAGATGCCACTTTTAAAAAACAACCCATTTCATTGTTGGACCGATCAAATTAATAAAAAGTTCTCCCTTGTATTAATTCCAAATCTTCCTCCCTGTAACTTTGGACCATTTCGTTGAGTTTTACAACTGCCTCTACTTCCATCCATGCCCATATGAAAACTATCATTGTCTTGACTGAACTTTCTCCCAAGGAGGTGGTAGAGGAGTCTTCTCTGGAAGTATAGAAGTTAGATCCCCACAATGGCTAAAAAAACTCCAAAACAAAACCCAAGTTTTTAGTTTATCTTAAGGGATTTCAAAATACTTGACCTATAATTAACTAGTTTTAATTGATGCTTATTTGGTATTGTCTCCTCTGGAAATTTCTGACATACTATGGACTAGATCCATACCTTTTGCACGAGTCTTTTTTTTTTCCCACAACCCCTCAATACTCAAACAGGTAACTGACATCTTCCTATTTCTATCACCCAACTTTATCTGTTAGCAAGTTAATTGGCCTTTCATTCTGCTACTGGCTCCAATCACAAAGAGCCCCAGTAGACTTCTGTTAGCATCACAGGAGACTTCAATGCAATGCTTTGAGATGGCACTCTAAGCACAGGATGATTAGAGAATGTTGTTGTTCAGCTGGATCTGACTCTTTTTTTAAAAAAAAAATTTTAAACCCTTAACTTCTGTGTATTGGCTCCTAGGTGGAAGAGTGGTAAGGGTGGGTAATGGGGGTCAAGTGACTCACCCAGGGTCACACAGCTGGGAAGTGTCTGAGGCAGGATTTGAACCTAGGACTTCCGGTCTCTAGGCCTGACTCTATCCATTGAGCTACCCAGCTGCCCCCTATATCTGACTCTTCATGGCTCTGTGCACCATAGCTATCCAAGGAGTTTTCTTTGGCAAGGACCCTGGAGTGTTTTGCCATTTCTTTCTCCAATAGATCCTTCTGTCAGGCAGAGATTAAGTGATTTGCCCAAGGTCACACAACTAGGAAATGTCTGAGCCTAGATTTGAACTCAGATCTTCCTAATTCCGGGCCCAGTGTTAACCACCGAGCCATAGCTGCCTTATTATAGAATAAACTTTTTACATAACCATCCCTTAAAATAGAAGATTCCTACCAATCTTTCCTTCTTTAGGCTAAACATCTCCAGTTCCATCAACTATTCTTCAAATAAAATGGGCAGACTTTTCACTATCTTGGCAAATCTCAAGAATGTTGGGATGACCTATAATTTATTCCACCTAGTGTAGCACCCAGGTGAATATAATGCTCTTATTCACTGTTCTTTAGAAGTTACCATCATAGTAAAATCAGTAGCAGACTTAGAAATGTTATCTGGGTCTCTACTTCCTGGGTTTCTGTTGCTGTATCCAATCTTTCTTATAATCCCAGATAACCTACGGAAGGCTTTTGCCTTTATATTCCCTATCTCTCTCTTCACCTCCTTCTTCAATGATTACCCAAGTGCCAAACACAGTGCTTACTTACGGTAAACGAGGGTGGTACCAGCTCTGAATTCTTTCTTGAAAAGTCTGTAGTTTTCAGTCAGAAGGGTCTCACATTACTGAGCGGGAAGGTATCCATAGGGTACCCTACATATAAAACCAGTAGGGGATCATTCCTACATGGTAAAGGAGAGGGCCATCTGGGCCTTCAGGACTAAGTATATGAAGTGCCCTTGCAGAGCTAGTACCCAGGTTACCCTCAACAGTCACTGATGTTAATGGGGAAAGTCTTCATCTGATATAAGCAAAGGCATAGATTAAATACTTCATAGTCTCTGCCAATTAACTACTTCCAAGACTATTTTCAATCTGGTGTGTCACTTGTAGCATGTCTTTTATAGTCAAACAGAAAGGGCTTATTAAGCACCTATAATGTGCTCACGTGCACTGGGGATACAAAGGTTGAGGGAAAAGTAGAAATCCAATAGGTAAGTCAGATAAAAGGATTTCAGAATTCTTGGAATGCAGAGGGATAAATTTGTGGATGATGGCAAGATCAAGGGTATCTTTGTGTGTGGTTGAAGTGGGATGGAAATGTAGGTCATGATAAGCTGAGAGACTAAATGGCTGGTTGTTTGGTCAATATGTACATTGAAGAGGATTTTGGGGTGGGTTGAGAGGGAATAAGAATGAGGAATCAGATGGTGGAGAATGGGTAATGGGGTTTGGATGATGACCTATATAGGGGTTTAGAATCACTGGACAGTATAGAATATGACCAGGTGTGAGCATGTTAATTTGTTGAATGGAAGGCACTACTCCACTGCCCAGGAGGCTGGAGATCAGGCAGGAGACACCCATAGTACAAGATGGGAGGTCCCATTGTGCTTCCCTCTGAAGACTGAAAGGAGATGGTGCAGGGAAGATAGAAATCTTGTGGTCAGAGGGAGAGTCATACCAGATGGCTCTTCTCTTTACTTCTCATTTCTAATGCAAACTTTCATCAATTTTATCACATCTTACATTTATCTCTTCTCTTTCCAGTCACCACATTGGTTCAGGCCTGGTTCTTATCACTCTCCCTTGGCCTACTGTGGCTTTTAAATGGTCTCCCTAAGCCCAGCCCTCTTCTCAGTACTCGGATGACAGATCTCAATTTGTGCAAGTCTGATCATTCTGTTCCACTCTTGTCCATGTGCTCCCATAATTTGCCACACCAGATTTGTCAAATGTTGGGGGACTTCCTCACTTTTTCTTGAATATTAATTCAAGGACACTAATTCAGGCACGAAGGCTAACCATTAGTTTTTTCTGGCTCCCCCATGACCAACTTGTCTTTTTTCACTCAGACATTTCTTTGAGGATATCTTTACTACATTTCTTCCTCATAATTCCTTGTTTATTATGTATTGCATTCTACTCATACGCCAAGTTTTTTTCTAATGCCCTTTGGGTGATACTTATTTTCATTTCCTCAGTGACTGTCCCATTCCAAGTCTTGTAGGCATATGGTAGTGCCTTCACAAAGTCCTACTCTGTTGCATCATGGCATGAAAGATTCTCTGAGGTTTCAGTTTATGCAAGTGGAACATAAACTCTGGCAAATCCCCCCTTGCAAGAAGAGAGGCTAAAAACTATCCTTGCTAAGTGTGCATACACAGGATCACTGCTGGTCACTTAGTGATAAATTATTTGGCCATGAGATAGCATGAAAAAACAAATCCTTCACAAATCTGCCGAAATCATTTTCCTAAATCACAAATCTGATCATGTCTGTCTTCTCAAGAAAATGCTCAACAGGGGGCAGCTGGGTAGCTCAGTGGATTGAGAACCAGGCCTAGAGATGGGAGGTCCTAGGTTCAAATCTGACCTCAGACACTTCCCAGCTATGTGACCCTGGGGCAAGTCACTTGACCCCCATTGCCTACCCTTACCATTCTTCTGCCTTGGAGCCAATACGCAGTATTGACTCCAAGACAGAAGGTAAGGGTTTTAAAAAAAAAAAAAAAGAAAGAAAATGCTTAATACCTTTCTCCTGTTTCTAGAGTAAAATACAAACTCTTCAGCCTGGCTCCAAACTACCTTTCCAGCCATATTTTATGTAGTTTTCCATTCACTATCCTTCTATATTCCAGGCAAGCCAGACTATTAATTCTTCTCTAAATTTAACAATCCTTCTTCATTCCGAAGCACTCTTCACATCTGCCTGTCAGAATAGACCTTTCAAGGCTTCCTCAATTCCTCCCAATTTATTGCTTTCTTCCCCTCTAATTATCTTGTATTAATTTAAAGGTGTATTCCACTCTAATTCACTCTACACACCCACAGCAGGTGACTTCTTGGAGTAGACTCATTTTTGCCTATTTTGTCTCTGTAGTACAAAGGCTGAAGTGTTTGAACTGAAATGACCTAATGCTTATTTAAATTCAAAAGCTGCTGTCTGGACCCTTCTTTAGGATGTTCAAAGTTTTAGTACTGTCACAAATTCTGTTTCTATTTCTGGGACTCATTGTTTAAAACCCATGTGAGCACATGGCAATTACACTACTTGGCCACTGAATTTTCACTAGGATTTGTCCAAATTCCTTTTGATGTTGTTCTTTACTATTACTTAATAACAGTGGCAAGAAAAAAAACAATCTTAATTTCATTTCTATCTGAAATCCACCGGACCTATGAAGCTCAAATATTTTGAAATCTCCCTTCTACAAGAAGAGTTATCCTGTCTCCCTGACCTATAGTATCCCTATCCTCCTAGTGCTGTTTTCATTCCTTTTCCTGATAGTCACTTGTAGTTCTATGGTCTGGCCCTTAGTACAGAATAATAAATTTACTAGGAAAAGTGAAGAGCCACTCATATTAAGTATTGCACTAATAAAAATTTAATATCATAAAACAAATCAAAAACAGCAACTTTTTTTTTTAAACCATTCACAATTAAAGTGGAAAAAAAGACAAAATTATAAGGCAGCCGTCCATGGAATGATTTCAGGTTTACAAAGGATCCAGAAGAGACATTTAAAATTACTGTTCAAGCCTTTGAATCAGGGGAACAGCAAAGTTTTCCCATAGAAATCCAACTTAATAGAAGATGCTGCCAGAAAAAATAATCAGCCAATCTTCTTGGGTTCAGCACTTGCATTAGGCTGAGTATACCAAAATATTTTATGTTCCCTTTCCACAAATAAAAATTCCTTCCAGATCTCCTGAGGTCAATATCAATGAGCTGAAGGAACAAAGAGAGTAACACCAATGACTTTTGATTCACAGCATCTCTAACTTACTCTTTTTCGGAACAGTGAACATACTGTAACTAGGCACATATTTACCACTGCGTGGAAGATTCCTTTAAGACAAATTCAAAGGGTTCCTCCAATTTAGCAGTTCTCAATAAGTGTCCTAGGTCTCTCAAGAGAGTAGATTTATACACATAGTAAGCAGGAATGTTCTTTGGGGTTTTGTGTTGAGACAGTCATCAAAATCCTGTGCTCAGTATCTAACTACCAACATATAATGTATTTCAGCTGCTTAAGATAGCCTGATGCTGGTGTGTTGTCCTTGCTAATTCTCATCAACTTGAAAAGGAAAAACTAGGCAGCTTATATTTAGACAGCTGGTAGGGGAGGAAATAGTTTTCTCTGTTACCATGAGGAATGGATATTCTAAGCAGCCATTTTTTTCTCCTTTCCCAATGACTGAGAACACAAAAAATGCGGTCAAATGGCTGATGTGGTGAGCACACAGTTGGGGAAAAAGGGGTGAGGGAAAGAAAAAGGAGCATGCAGCCTCTGAAGGTAGTGCCTTTCCGAAGGCCTGGTGTTTCAGTGCAGAACCTCTGGCTACACTAAGACAACCTAGCATGGAAAATAAAATAAAACCAAATGAGCATCAATGGAGCAATACTTTAAAAGAAATGGCAACTGATATATGGCTACCTGAAAATACTTGAGGTGTGATGTAATTTTATTTCAGAGACTCTCTTCTCATTTAAATTGCCAGTCAAGAGAAAATCCTGGATCTGAACAGTCTTCTACCATAGAGGGAGCCAGACTGCAACTAAAATGAATTTCGGCAACTGGTAGTTAAAAAACAATGCTTTTCATTATAAATTGTGTGTCTCTTTGGTAGCCAAAAATACCATCCAAAAATTTCGGCAGCAACTCTTATATTGCCAACAATTTAATATCTATTATAGTATTAAGGCATCCAAATTTAAAGAGGCAGGTCAAAACAAGGGAAAAAGAGAATTGAAATGTATCATTAAGTTAAAATCAATATGGCCTCTTCCCCAGTGCAATGGGTTATATTAGTAAAGTTTTTCCATTTTTAACCAACAAGTCTTGGTTAAACTGCTCTGCTGCATGGAGAAGTGTTTTGGGCCCTACAAATTTATTATGGCTATTTTTATCTGCTGACCTTGTGTAAAGACAAGGAGTTCCTGGGACAGCAAAACAAAAGTCTAGGAAAAACTATACACAATGCTTTTAAGGAGCTAATAAGTCCTAACGGATTTGCCTTTATTAGGGAGGTTGCAGATGAAGGTAGATCTGGAAAACTGTTTAATCCCTGTTAGTGTCCAAGGCCCTGCATAGCAAGATTCTAGCCAAACTCATAAAGATGATGGCAAGGCACTGCTGAAAGGGTCTTTGGCCAGCAGAGTTAGATGGCAAAATTCCCATCTAAACCAAATACCAAAATTGTGCAATTTATTTGACAGCAAAAGTGCAATGTTAGAATTCAAGGCAACCAAGTAATTTTGAAGGGCAAGATGAAGCCCCATATCTATCTTGTCTGGTTAAGAAAATTACATGTTTTCTATCCAATATCTACTGTTTATCTTAAATACAAGTAATGCAATGGGGAGAAAAGTCATTTACTATTTAGCAAAACCATCTCATTTGGTACTACTTTGGTCTGCAGCCAAGCAGGCTCACAAGTCCTTGATTTCTACAGCTAATAATAAAACTAGTAATTAAAGAAATCATATAAAATTTTCATGGGATAAGAAAATCTATCTAATGGAGAAAAATAATCTTGTTACCCCTACATGTTTGGAGTTGGGATAAAAAAAGTAAATCAAAAGTTAAAAATATAATAATACATTTATTTTCTAGTCCCATCAAAGGGTTAATAGGGACTCCAAATATCCATAGCACTGATTTGGGAAATGTCAGGGCTTGAGGGCAGAAACTCACTGAATAAATACTGAGCAGGTTTATAAGTTAAAAAAAAAAAAAAAAAAAGAGGTCCAGCATTTTAACTATTGTGCCAAATCTCTCATAAAAAGGTGAATAATTGAAAGGTCTAGACAATATGCACTGGAAGAAAATTACCTGTTTGGAAAAATAGGAATGGAATAAAATGCTGAGTTCCAACACAAACCAAATAGTGGGTTGTCCTAATATGAACTAAATCCTGTAGAATAAATAAGCATCCCTACCATCAAGCTTGGGGCAGCTGAGTGGCTCAGTGGATTGAGAGCCAGGCCTAGAGACTGGAGGTCCTAGGTTCAAGTCCGGCCTCAGACACTTCCAGCTGTGTGACCTTGGGCAAGTCACTTGACCCCTACTGCCCACCCTTACCACTCCTGGGCCAAGGACGGTCCCTAGCCCGGATGAAAAAAGGAGGAGGGTTGGTCGTGGGGCTAGCAACCCCACCCTGTAAAAACTACAACCTAAAGTAGGGGCAGCTGGGCTAGCTCAGTGGATTGAGAGCCAGGCCTAGAGACGAAAGGTCCTAGGTTCAAGTCTGGGCTCAGACACTTCCCAGCTGGGTGACCCTGAGCGACTGTGTGTCCCATTGCCTACTGGTTGTGGCCCTATGCTCCTAGAATGGAGTCTCAGGATAAAAAAAAAAAAAAAAAAAAAAAAAAAACCATTAAGCTCACTGGGAAGAGTGGGGAGGACAAAAAGGGAATGATGTGTGTAAGGTCTTAAGAGGGAAAAGTTTTATCTCAGAGGCAAGGGTAGGAAAGATCAGGGGACATGATTTCAATAGAAAACGCTTCTCATTTATGATATAACATGACTTTTCCTTACCATAAAAGATGCTTACTTGAAGCATACTTAGCATTCCCCAATATGCACCACTTATTTTACCAGAGGGATTGCTGTTCTGCTAACATCAATACTTTTTAAAAACAAGAAAACCCACAACATGTAATTCAGTTATTCTAACTTAAAAAAAATCTCTCTCCTTAGTATCCATAATTTGTTTAAAGTTTAGTATCCCTTCATTTCTAAAGATGCTCTGCAAATGGAGATGGCCTAAAGCTGTGCTGCTGCTCCATAGGTATATGATGAAGGCTGGGATTCTTCCAGGGGAACTTGAAGAAAAGTATTTTACAAAATGGTTCACATCTTTAGAAGGAAGATGTCCCATATTTCATTTCCTAGGATTTTACCTTTTCCCGCAGAGAAGCAAAAAAAGTATTTAATTCTTTCCTAATCTGTGCCACCTCAGTTGTTTCTTCTCTGTATACTCACTCATCATTTTCCTTCCTCTTTCAACAAACCTAAATTAAATCACCATTCAGCATACAATCCAGGCATTGGACACATATGTCGTTATAAGCACCAATGTCAAAATGGTGAATACCAAGTTAAAAACAAAAATGGGTCCAGAGATCCCTTAAACTTAAAGAGGAGGTTCAGCATGTGTTAACCCAAGTATAAAAGATGTATTTTGAATACTATACTTAGATAACTGTTATTTTAAAGTGAGCATAAAGTTCTCCACTTTACCTTGAAATCTAAATTTCATTTTTCCTGAGAAGGTAATCAAAATTCTAAAAACTCAAAATGTGAAGGGGACTTTAAAAAAGTGAGATAATCAAAGAATTTATATGTAATGTTTTTATGCTAAAAAAACTTTCTAGTACTCTGAGCTTTACATCACAATCCTCAATGGGCTTCTGAAATATTGGTGGAGCTAGGCAAGGTAAGACAAAGAGACTGAGGAACTGAGCAGTTGTAATGTGCTATCCACACATCAGACTTCTGAAAGACCAAGGACAGAGGCTGGAACCAGAACATTTAATGCTGGTGTCCAATTGACAAAATGAGTGGGATGAGGCAACCCCAAACCAGAGCAGCCACCTCCAGGCGGCTGAGTCCTTTTCCTCCAGCGGAGTCAGGCTTGTGACTGTGACCCAAACCTCCTACCTCAGGGAGGACATGCACTGTAGCAACATACAGAAATGTCCCAGCAGAGAAAAGCATGGCCACTCCAGTGGCATTAACCTCTGAAAGGGCTTCTTTGCTGCTCTGTGAAATTTAAAACAAAAAGAAGTTTAAGAATTAAAGCTAGATTTTTGTATGATTAGGGAAAAATCACAGTAAGAAACCAATAATATTCACAATTAGCCCTGGCCAAGGCAGGCAATTGTTACCCCAGTCATATAAAAGTTTCCAAAGCAAGATCTAAAAGCACATGCTGAACCCAGGTTTTTAATTAGTTAAAAAGAACAGGCATAACCACTTAACCTTAAGTTTGCATAAATTTAAAGATGAAAATAGTGACATTTTTTTAGATTTTTAATGCTCCTTTATCAACACAGAAATATTTATTCCACAGTTATCACTGAGAAAAATGTCTCCTAAAAAACTGCAGGATTTTTTTTTTTAATTTAAAGAAATATAGATTTGTAGGCTAGAAGAGACAGCTAGGTGACAGAATAGCGTTACAGTGGATGAAGTGCTGGACCTGAAGTCAGAAAGCCTGGAATGCAAATCTGGTTTCAGATATTTCCTGGCTATGTTACTCTGGGCCAAATATTTAATCTGTTTGACTGTTTCCTCAAATGTAAAATAGGGATCATAATAGTACCTACCTCTCAGAATTGTTGTGAGAATAAAATGAGATAATATTTATAAGGTTTTTTATTTTTATTTTTTTTATTTTAAACCCTTAACTTCTGTGTATTGACTTATAGGTGGAAGAGTGGTAAGGGTAGGCAATGGGGGTCAAGTGACTTGCCCAGGGTCACACAGCTGGGAAGTGTCTGAGGCCGGATTTGAACCTAGGACCTCCCGTCTCTAGGCCTGGCTCTCAATCCACTGAGCTACCCAGCTGCCCCCTTATTTATAAGGTTTTAAATAAACCCTAGCTATTATTATCATGAACAATAATATTAATACCATAAACTGACAGACCACAGAACATAAAGCCCCAGCAATACCTGGCAGATGAGGATTCCCCACCCTTCTCAGCAACATCCAATGAAGTCAAGTAGCTCACTCTTCCTCAGAGACAACCAATAGAGAACTCAAGCTATATCACCCCTGAAGCCCCATAATGCTGTAAGATCTCATGATTTCCCCATCCAGATGGGACTGTCTTGCCAATTCTACTGGCATTGGGTTCTGCCTTGCTGCTTCTTTACTCTATTCCCCACCCTACCTCTTTCTCCATTAAAGTTTTACTGTATTACTGTACTCTGCTCTCATCATCTCTTGGGTCAAACCTCCATCAGTCAGACTGACAAATGGTGCTGAAACCTGGGAACTGGCCAGGTATGACTCATGGGTCAGGCTGGGCCGCCTCTGGTTTCCTGGACCCAGTTCAACCTTGAGACTTTGAGATTCTCGCACTCCTGGCTAGCTCAGCTGATAGTGCATGAGACTCTCTCTCTCTTTCCCTCCCTTTTTAGCTCTCTGAACCTATCTTCTCACTGGGTCTCTGGTCTTCCAAAATCATCACTCAACACTTGTCATGACATCTGCAGGTGAGTCTAACTTCTATCCCCTCTCATACTCAGTGGCTCCGCTTTTTGACTTTTCAGGAAAGTCCATGGCTTCAGCCCCACAAAATCTCAGTGCTCAGAGTCATTCTTGTTCCTGATTCCCCTTCCCCAGGGATGCCTGGGAAAAGGGAAATCACTTTATCATGCCTTTGGGCTAATCCCCCACCTCTCATGGCCCAAAGAGGAGGATGCTTCTCTTGGGGCAGCAGGGACAAGGGGACAGGATTCTTGGACTCACCCACCCCGTCTCTCCCCATTTGTCTCATTTGTACAATGTTCAAGCCTTTTGGACACTCCATATCAAGTCTTCTCTCTTGCCAGTGCCTGTCCTGGCTCCAGTCCCACCTTCTCTCTCTACCTCTGTTCATGCTGTTCCTACAATCTCCCTTCCCCATCTCAGGGGCAGTGGCTCTGTGCCTGTCTCATCTGTCTTCTCTGCCTCTGATCCCTCTTCCTCTGCTCAGGCAGAAACCTCTCTTCAGGAGGAGACTCCCCTGCCTTCTAGCCACTGTTGAGTCTGCCCCTTTCCTTTCAACTGCCTTTCTCTGATTCCTCTCTGTTTTTCCATGATGGATTTGGCTATCTCGAAATTAGAAAGTGCATACAGTTGTCCCTCACTATATCGTGGTTTGGCTGATGGAATGAAAAGTGACCAACCACAGTGCTGTGTTCTGCGTCTTGGGCACTGATTGGCTCAGTGACTGTAGGTTAGTAAGAGTGTAGAAAATGTTTATAGGAAAATGGGAAGGGTTTATAAAGCCTTAAAATATATATAAATAAAATAAATACAACACTGCTACTTTGTGGATTTTCTCTTATTGGCAGGGGTCTCTGGTACGTAACTTCTGCAATAGGTAAGGGATCATTGTTCATGTTGTTCATTTAATTGTGCTGAACTTAGAAAGTTTTCAGGTTCTGACTATAATATTAGAATTCAGTATAGGCTATAGGTATTGTTCTGTGTTCAGCCAAGAGTAAAAAATTTGTTCTGAGACCAGTTAGAAACCAACAAAGCATTTTCTATCATTAATCAAGGTAATATTGGTGGAAATTTAACTCCCTGCAAAATTGTTAACCTTTTTTCTGCACATTTTCCTTTAGCTGTAACTTTTGTTCTGTGTGAGCTGTCACTAGCTCTGCAAAACAAAAGGCTTGTTTGAGTTATAGAATTTCTAAATAATGGAATTGGATCACTGAGAATGCAGAAATCTGTTTATAATGTAGCAATGCTTTCTAACAATTGGTTTTTATGCCAGAATGAGTTATAACTTAAGGAGAAGAGAGGAGAATCAAGTTAACAGCTGTGAAATCATATCTCTTCATTGTGTGTATGTATCCTGGAAAATTTTCAACTCTAAACTGATTTGCCATTTGAGGTAAAAGTTTCTGGGATTGTAACTAATATTATTTGAATTCAGGTATAGTTGTCCGATGGATCACTGATCAGTATGCTGGTAATCCACCAGTCAAGAGAAAAGGTACTCAGATGGAGTATGATCCTGAACTATCCTTAAAAGTCAAGGGGACAATTTTAGCATAGTTGAGATGGGATGCCTTCCAACTAATGTGAATCCTACCTGATTATTGCTGAGTCTGGCTGTGAAGTGCAATTGTTACTGCAAAACTCTAATAAAAAGAATATGGTAAAGAGAAATAAGGAGAAATAAAATATAGCAAAACTATATAAAGAGCATGGTATAGCAGATGATCTCATCCACTAATGTAAAAACTATTTGTTGTCCTTAGATAATAACCATGGCTTTAGCTTTCTTAGTGGTTCCCTCAGGCTTACTTTCTTAAACAAAATGGACTTAACAGTTGAAGTATAGACATTGCTTCCAAATCTCGGGGCTTAGGGAGTAGCACCCTTGTTATCTGGAAAATCCACATAAAACTTTTTGGCTCTTTGCACCAAAGAAGAAATCTGAATTTCCCTCTTTTTATTTTATGGAATATTTATTTAAGTATTTGATCATGGACTATCTATCTATAAGCCAATGTTAAGTAAACATGAGTTTCTAAATTTTTCTGTGTCATCTGCTGTCTTTGGCTTTAATTTCTTATGCTGGGGGGTAGCTGAGTAGCTCAGTGGATTGAAAGCCAGGCCTAGAGATGGGATGTCCTAGGTTCAAATCTGGCCTCAGACACTTCCCAGCTGTGTAACCCTGGGCAAGTCACTTGATCCCCATTGCCTACCCTTACCACTCTTCGGCCTTGGAGCCAATACATAGTATTGACTCCAGGACGGAAGGTAAGGGTTTAAAAAAAAAAATTCTTATGCTGATCCATGATATATCAAAACCTTGATGGGGAAAGGTACCTGTATTTAGTTATTTCCTCTTCTTTCCCCTTTCTTGAAAATAGAACATTTTCTCATGATAACAAATTCTGCCAGTTGCATACAAATATTTCTCCCTTTTTTCCTTCTTCCTCTGCTACTATGAACATTTTTATTTACTATAGAATGCTGCTGTTGGGTTCTTAGCAGTAGGTTAGGCCTTAAAAGGTTTAAAAACCCAATCTGAACTCTGAGAAACTAAAATATGTCCCCTTCTCTTCTCTGACACTAGTGTAAGTCCTCATCACCTCATACCTGGATTATTATAATAGTTTCTGAAGAGGGTCAGCCTTCCTCAAACCTCTCCTAACTGCAATCCATCCTTTATTTAGTGACTAAAATGATTTTCCTAAAGTGCAGTTCTGATGATGATCATCCCCTATACTCAATAAGCTTCAATAGCTTCTTACTGCCTCTAGGAGCAAATACACAATGCTCTGACATTCAAAGACCTCCATAACCTGGGGCTCCCAGCCTACACCACTTTGGTCTTCTTACACCTTACTTCCCCCAACACTGGTATCCAGGCTGTTTTACCAACAAGACCCTCCATCTCTCAGCCCCAGGCATTTTCTCTGGCTGTCTGTCATGCCCAAAAAGCTCTTTTTCTGTATCTCTGCTTCCTCACTTCTCTGGCTGCCTCTCCTAATTCTCTTATTTTTTAGTGCCTTCCTTTTGTTAATTATTTTTTATTTATCCTATATACAGAGTGTTTGTACATATTTGCTTACATCTTTTCTCTCCCATTAGACTGCAAACTTCTTGAGGTCAGGGACTACCTTCTGTCTTTTTCTGTATCCTCAGTGCCAAGTACAGTGTTTGGCACAAAGTCGGCACTTAATGTTTATTGACTAACTAAAGCACTATGTTAATGTGAATTACTATTATTAAAGATTTTATATTTTTAAGTCTGAGTTCTAACTGGGCAATTTAATTGAAAAATTATTCCTTGGGAAATCTGGTACAGTGTAATATATAGTTTCAAGTCCTACTATATAAATAGTTAAGTAAAAAAATTATGCTATTTTAGTGAGAAAACAATTTTATAAAATGAGAAGCAGAAAGGAGATATACTTACCTTACTTAGCCCTAAGTAGGTTACCATGGCCATAACGGGTGCTGCCAGTGCAAAGACCAATAAATGCTTTCTGATTCGGTTCCGTTCCAGTCCAGCATGCATTAAGAAGGAAACCAGGCCAAAGGCAGCTGGTGCCTAGAAGAAAAATTCTACTTACTTACTAGTTCCATTTCTCTGAAGGTTGGCTGAAGTTTTTGCTTGACATTTGACAGAGAAACCCTTCCATCTAACAAGTATAAGCCTTAAGTATAAAGTATTCAAACAATACATAATGTATATTTTATGTTGTAATATACGTATACACACATGTATGTATATATGTATGTATGCACACACACAAATATATAAGTATAAAAATCATCTAGAAAAATCTTAGGAAAACTGGATGATAATGAGTAAATGAAGAAGCCTGATAGGAACGAAGTTATAATACTTTGTTTATCAATTAATTTAAATAAGTCTACTTACTAAGCAAGTTTAGTTACACTGCTATTCAATATTACTAATATAAAAATCAATTAGAAGTTGCTATGATATAGTATAGAATTATAGATTATATATAACATTTTTACAGTTTTCTTACAGTTAATGGCTATTCCTATAAGGTTTATGTCTAACATTGCATTTAATTGCACAAATCAGAGTAATTAATGCTTCTGAGCAAATTTTAAATATAAATTCATTTGATATTAAATCTTATCCTATATGCTTACCTTATGTAGCATTATTGCCACAAATACAATTAGCTGGACACTAGTTTGTGAAGTAGAAGCTGCTGCTCCCAAAGCAACCCCATCCGCTGAATGTTTAAAAATGAAACAGAAAAATATTCTTAAGTCCATAGGTCAGTTCAAGAACTATCTCTCTTTTTTCCTCTGCATGTATGAATGCATCCATGCACGCACGCACGCACACATGCACATAATATATGAAGTGAGTATCTCAAAAGAAGACATTCCTTTTTTCTTCCTCTTCTTTTCAGTTGAGAACTCCAAATTATTTTACCAAAAGAACATCTCACTCATTGATCCTTAAATGTTAAATCAATATATTCTTAACATATATCTTTTTTGGTACATGACCTAAAGTGTACATCAACTGGAATTTGTTTCTACTTTTTCTTTTCTTTTTTTAAAAATCCTTATCTTCAGTCTTAGAAGAATGGTAACGGCTAGCTAGGCAAAGGGGGCTAAGTGACTTGCTCAGGGTCACATAGTTAGGAAGTGTCTGAAGTCAAATTTGAACCCAAGACCTCTCATCTGTAGGCCTGGCTGTCAATCTACTGAGCTACTTGGCTGCCCTCTGTTTCCACTTTTCCAAGAGAAGCCTGCCAAGTCAGAAAGCTCTAGAATGAAGGTTCTGCCACCTGCCAAGAAGGGCTTCATTGCAACTCTCTATTTTAAAAGATTCCCACTCTACTGCTTAAATTATGGTTCTAAGTAATACCAGGAAAAACCTTATGGTTTCCAGTCTGGAGCATCCCTCTATTTAAAAAGAAATAAGTCTCACAGAAACTATCAGGTCCTTTTTTTTTTTTTTTTTTTTAAACAGAAAAGATTCTGATGTAACCTGCTTAAGTGCATGGGAGTTTTGTGCATCATTCTAAGGTAGGCAGGTATGGGACAGGAAGAAAAGGGTGAAGGGAAGGAATTTTAGGTCTTGGTACATGATCTGGATGGATGGTAACCTCTGGTAAACGATATTTTTCTAATGCTTGTACATGAGCAAGAACCAGTCCTTAAAACTAAATATGAATAAAATGAAAACTGAGCCAGTAGTCAATCAATATTCCATTCACATATAGAAGCATGGTGGTTCAATTTTACCTGCAGCATGAACTACAAGGCCCAACGTGGTAGTGATTTTGGAATTGTTGGTTCGTGCTCCTTCTGGATCTGAAATGAAAATTAGAATGACAGGTCTTAAGGAATATGAACTATAAACTGATATAAGACTGATCTGGAGATAGAGGTAATTATTTATGAAAAGAACTAATTATACTCTTTAGTCTTAATATTAGAAGATCTGGTTTAAGTTCAGGTTCCAACCTTAAATAAATGAGTAACCTAAGCAAGGTACTTCATACCTCTTTCAAAAGCTGGATTTTTCCTACTTGTAAAATGGGAATAATAATATTTGCAGAACCTGTCTTACATAGTTACTGTGAAAAAAGCAATCTGTAAACCTAAAGATGCTATTTGTCTTCATGATTCCTTCCCACTGAGACCTCCCCTTTCCACAGAAAAGAAAAATACCTACTGCTCCTTACGACTACTGTCTTATTTCTCATTTGATAACCAAATTCTTCAATTAAATCATCTTAATAAGAGCCTCTAATAATTTTGTTATTCTTTGTTCTCTTTTCTGGAAATAGTGACCAATGACAAAATCACCAACTGTTTAAGTTTGCTCATTTTTCTTGATTGCTTTTCTATGTCTGATACTTCTTTAAAAGACCTCTTTTAGAATCAAATTTTAGAGCTGGAAGGGAACATGGAGGCCATGTAGCTCTAACCCTAAGTTTCTGTGACATTATATTGGCTCTTAACTAATCTATCTCATTTGTTGATTTTGCTTTTTCCTCTAACCCTTAACTATTAGCAATCCTAATCTTTGGCACTTTTCTCTTTTTCCTTTAAGAAGGTTCACTGCTTCAATTTCAATTTCATTTTTAAAAATTTCCTTATCTCTAACCCTTATAGGCCACTTGAATTCCTATTCCATAACTCTAAAAACCCCAAATGATACCTTCTTTCACTTATTTGTCTTGCAGTCATTTCAAACTCATTCAATATATCCCAAACTGATGATCTCTTCCCAAACAGCCCTCTTTCCTAATTTCCCCATTTCTGTCAAAGACATCACATGTTCCTAATTAACCATGCTGAAAATTTTGGGGTCCCTTTTGTAGTAGGTTGTTTGGTAATTAGGTAAGCAATAACAAATTTCTTGATAGATTGGGAATCGGTGTCTAGGAGAGAGGAGTTGAGTGAGTTGGATTTTTTAAAGAGAGTATGGAATCTCAAAGAGAAATGATGGGAAGAGAACTTTTCCAAGGAGCCTTGGGAAAGTCAGCTGAACCAACAGACAGACTCTTTGGGCTGCCCAGATCAAAAAAGGTTGTCCAAGGAGCGTGCTCTGAGAGTTCGAGAAGATCTGGTGAATTTATCTTTTGAAAACATCCTAGCAGACAAGAGAATAGTGGTGTTGCAACACCTCCTTTTTACCAGTGGTGGCAGGAGAGAGCAAAGGCTGAGTGGAGAAATAGTGAAGTTCTAACAAGCTGAAATTTCATCTGAGCAGCAGGAAAGAAATCTGATTTATTCCTCTCTTTTTATTAAGTTTATATTTTAGTATAGGATAGAAAGTTAGTTAATTTTGAGGATTAGATTAGTCAATAAGAGTAGTTTTAAGTTAGGCTTGTGAATTCAAGCAAGAAGAAAGTCTTGTGAGAGAGAGTGGGTGTGGTTGGCTGGCTAGTATTGATTAGATTTAGGGAAATACATTTCCTAAGCCTTTCCAAATTCAATATCTCCAATTTCCCTTTCTTATTATTGTAGGTTTTTATAAAAGATTCATCTCTAGTCAAGACTCTTCAACTACTGGTTCACCCAACTCTCAACCACCAAACCCCAACAACTAATTCTGTTTATAGTCTATTAATAAGCTATTATATATAATATAATAACATAATATAACTGATCTAACCCCCAAAATAACATTTTTCACTAGTCCTTTGAATTCTCATTGGTATTGTGCTCACTGAGATCTGTCATTGTTTTACAACTGGACAATTGAATGTGTGATGAATAAAATTTTTTAAATTTACTTTTTCTCTATTGCATAAAGATATTAAGTATGTTAAAAGCTATAGTGACAGTTAACATAGTTAGCACCTACCATATGCTAGGTAGTGTGCTATATACTTTAATTATTTCATTTGATTCAACAACTGTGGGAAGTTGATAATATTAACCTCATTTTACAGATAAGGAAATTGAGGCAAACCAAGGGTAAGTTCAGAATCACCCAGCTATTAAGTGTCTAAGCCTGGATTTGGATTCAAGACTTCCTGATTGCAGGCCCAGCATTCTATCCAATGTGCCACCTTTCATTACTTCCAAAAATTAGTTTGTTGTAAGTAGATTAGTCAGGTGATTTTGGAACCAATTAAAATTACTAAAGAATGCTCAAATGACATAAGCAGAAATGGAGTTAATATCAAAATGCCATATCAGGAATAGGTTAGGGTCAGTAGTCAAAGATGCCAAAATGTTTATGTCTTAAGAAACAACATAGGAAAAAGCATTTATAAGGCAAAGGGTTATGGTTAAAGCACCATAACTTATAATCAATATTTAAACATTTGATTAAAGCCTGGTGAGTACCTTAAGTCCTGTCAATAAAGCATTAAGGATATAATACTTATTTCAAACAGAAAAGAATCTCCTTGCTATACTCTGCTATAAGTTATTCGAGCTTCAATCTTTATGTTTGTGTCCAGTTTAAATTTAGCAGATAAAAAATAACTTGTTTTAAAACTGAAACCCTTCCCCACCTTTATAAATCTATAGGAAAATTTAATCTTTTTAACTGGCATTGCCAAAACTGTGGAACTGACATATATTAATTTTTTAAATTAAGGAAGCTCTTATGAGGAGGTGAAACCAGGTGATCATGTCCATAAGAATCAGCTGTGCTAGAGTCTATCCTCGTCTGTCACAGGTGTAGGCTGGTCCAAGCTACCACCATATATGGAACACTGAATACAAAGTCGCAAATAAATGTTAGCTAGAGATCACTATATCTGGGCAGCTAGGTGGTATTGTAAATAGAGTGCCAGGCCTGGAGTCAGAAAGCCTCTTCTTCCTGAATTCAAATCCAGCCTCAGACTTATTAGTTGTATGATCCTGGACATGTCATTTGACCTGTCTACCTTAGTTTCCTCATCTATAAAATACATGGAGAAGGAAATATAAACCTCTCTAGTACCTGACAAGAAAATCCCAACTGTGGTCATGAGGGAAGAGTGAGGTATGACTGAAAAACAACTCACTGACAACAAACATTCACTGTATTATGTTTCAGAACCTGAAGAATTAATTGCTCAGGACATTTAAGAATTCAATAGGGAATTCAGGCCAAGAGCAAACTTTAAGTTCTTCTTTGTTCTTCGATAACATCAGTGGGAAGGAAGAGCTTCTAGGTTCTGGGAATCTTTGCAGAGCCCAGAAAAAGACATAAGGAATAGAATTCTATCTCTGAAAACATCAAAAGTGAATTGGTCAGATTATCCAAGGGAGAGTCAGACATTGTCTACAATTTCCCCTCTCCTGTCCCACAAGAAATTTTTTTTTAAAAAATTGGACAAAATTTTATTTAATTAATTTAGAATATTTTCCCATGGTTACAAGATTCATGTTCTTTCCCTCCCCTCCTCCCAACCCCCTCCCATAGCCAATGCATAATTCCATTGGGTTATGCATGTGCCATTGATCAAGACTTATTTCCATAATATTAATATTTGTACTAGGGAGATCACTTAGAGTCAATATCCCCAATCATATCCCCATCAACCCATGTGATCAAGCAGTTGTTTTTCTTCTGTGTTTCTACTCCCATAGTTCTTCCTCTGAACCACAAGAAATTTTTAAAGATCCCAAAGACAGATCTGAGAGAAGGTTACAACTTGTTTTCCTATACATAAGTGCAAAAAGGGCCCATTTGGTGCTCTCTCTCATTCTCTTAATATTAATTATGTGTGTACATATGCATGTATATACACATTTATCTCACCCACATACAGAAATGCATGGAAGCACATGTGTATACACATATGTGTGTGTACACACATACACAGTCTCCCCAATTTGAATATAACCTCCTTGAGAGTCCTACCTTGAAAGCTGGGATTTTTCATTTCTTCATACATATAATTCTAGAGTCTAGCAAAGGGCTTATCACATATTAGATACTTAAAAAATGCATGATAGATGGATAAAATCCATAGGAAAATTTAAAAACTGACCAGTTAGGGATAAGTCCTCTCCTACAGAAAAAGAGAAAGCTGAGAAATCATCTTTGAAATTATTACCCGCTTCCCTTGTAGTTGTTGATCTGCCACAGATTTAGAGATTTATTGTATTCCCCATTTCTAGTCTTTGACATTATAGTGAGCTACAAAAAATATCCTTCAATAAATCTCATTTATATATATATATATATATATATTTTAAAATAAGTTCCTTCCTTTTACCTATCCTAGTGAGGATTCTAACCTACCTCAAAATTACTCATTCACAAAGGCACTACCAAAGACAAGAATAGAAACTGGTACTTTGATTTTAAGGAAACAAATCTTAAGAACCTAAAGAAATAACACCAATTCATTTGTGAAAGAAACAACATACAAAACCCCCCAAAAAATAGGGATGCATACATCATTTAAATCCTTTACATAGGATTAGAGAACAAATGGCCCTTTAAAGAACTTTTTAATTTAAAGTGAAAAAAATTTCAAGGAAGAAGTTATAGGTAACTTAGTAATATAGTCAGTCAGATATCATCTAATAGTTGATGTTTTTCATTTGATGTTAAGGAAAAAGTCATGTTAACAATGTTTTGTTAAATTAACTACAATTTTTAGATATTAAAATTTAGTTTATTTAAAATGTAGAGGATGAGGTAGGACAACAGCAAATGCAATGAGATACAAATCTCTAGATCAGAGTTCTCAACCTTTTATATGCCTTGGGTTCCTCTGTCAGCTTAGTAAAATCCATGGACTCCTCACAATAATATTTTTAAGTGCATAAAATAGGAAATTAGTTATAGGGAAATTCTATCTATCTGTACAAAAACTCAGAACAACTAGGTGATCAATAAATAAAGTGAGGCATTTATTAACAGAATTGAGGAACTACAATTTGGGACAACACACTAAGTGCTTGGGGAAGGAGAGGAGCAAAGGGATTTTTATAGGTTAAGAGTCCTGGGAAATGGAAGGAGGACATATAGTTGGAATACAAAGAACAGATGAATTGCAGGAAAAGAGTGTTGCAGAAGTATCCTTGTGATGATCTCTGTCCAAGAACAAAGATGGTTAAAAACTGCTAGAGAAGAAATTCCCAGGGGTTGAACTAGGCAGGGGGTAGGACAGAAGTGAGGTAGAAGACATGGTTAGAAACTGCTATTCAGAACACGGTAGGGATCAAGAGATTGCTGGGGGTTGACATTAATTATCTGTTTCCCACATTCAGAACACCCTGTTCAAGCTTTTAGAACCACCTCAATAATATCTGACAGTTTTAATGCTATAAAGAGCTGAAAGATCTGTTCTGTCAACATATTCCACACTTCGATAGCTTCCCAATCAGAAAAAGATTTCACTGGACCCTGAAGAAGACAATGATTGTCTTGTAAGGTTTTCTTAGGAATCTACATAAATAGCACAAACCAGAATATTTTGTCATTTATAATTTTCCAACCCAAATTTAGGCATTTAGAAAGTTTCTAAGGCAATCTTTGGGTCTCTTACCTTCTGTAGAGTGCACATGGGAGTTGCCAATCTGGTCCACCAGCAGCATGAAAACAAAGCCTAAGACAAGGGAAACGCCAATATATGCATGTAGTCTTGTGTGATCATGGCTGTGCTCATGTTCATGTACAAGTGGTTTTTCTACTGCTTTGTCTGATGCAATTGCATTCTGTGCCTCACTGGCCTGATGGTGCTTTCCTAATGCAGGACAATCAAAAGTGGGAAGGAAAAGACACAAAAGAAAAATTTTTTATTTTCCTATATTTTTGTTTTTGACCTGTTGCAAACAATAACAACAAAAATCTCATTTATTCCTAATGTTGTAACCTGGCTAAATATAATGTGCTTCAACTAACAAGTGGAGATATTTAAATGTTCAAGTTTCTTCTACTACTGAAATGCAGTTCTGTCTGTCCACAGTATTTCCAAAATTTAGAAGCAAGAAGCAAATTGACAAGGGAGCAAAGAAGCCATCATATTTTCCAACTGGTCTAAAATTATGACTGCTCTGCCAGTGAAGGACAGTATCAATGAATAATTATCAATGACAGCAAAAATGAAAAGCAAATTAATCATTTTCAGTTTTCTGCTTTAAAAGCTGTGACTTTAGGGGAATCATTTAAGTTCTTTACACTGGTTTCCTCATATATAAAATGAAAAGCGACCTCCTACAGCTATTCTAGCTTTAATATTGTGATTTTAAATAATTCCAGGTACCATTCATAAGATGAATATAAGAACAAGAAAGGCAGAGATGGAACATCTTTCTGACCAAATTCGACATTTATTAAGAGCTTACTACATACCGGTTTCTGTGCTAAGTTCTGATATATTATTATATCATCAGTAAATAGGGATAATTTTATCCTCTATCTTCATGCCTTGGATTTCTCTTTTCTTATTGCTAGCATTTCCAGAACTACATCAAGTTACTCCTTAACTTAACTTAATGGAATCTCAGGTTTTAGATAGATGGTTTTTAATGATATTTTTAAAAAAGGTCCCTCTATGACTATACTTTGTAGGGTTTTTTGTGTAAATGGGAGTTATACTTTGTCAAAGGTTTGTTTTTTTTTGACATCTACTGAGTTTTGGCATCATATGGTTTTGAATGTTTTGGTTTTTAATAAGATTTATTATACTGATTGTTTTTCTGGTATTGAGCCATAATGAATGATTTCTTGAATAAACTGCAGTAGTTGATTTAATAGGATTATGTTTAATTTTTTTTAATTGATATTCTTCAATGATACTGGGCTGCTTTCCTTCTGTGTAGTCCTAGGATTACATCTCATAAATGTAGTCTGGTAGGGTACTTTTCTTCTCAATTTTTGAGAAAAACCTATATAGTATAGATATTTATTGTTTCCACCTATCACTTTCTTAAGCTATCTTCCTATATTTTTTCCATTTTAAAGCCAAACAAAACGGGGGGGGGGAGGGGGGAGCCGGGGGTTGGTGTTGACATAGGTTGCTTGTACTTTCTTTTCTCTCATTTCCTTAACCCCTTGCAATTTTGCTTCCATTCTCATCTGCTCTTTTCCAAATTTTTAATTATCTCTTAGTTGTAAAATCTGATGTCCTTTTCTCAATTATCCTTCTTGATTTCTTTGAAGAATATGACACTATTGGACACTCCTTCCTACTGAATGTTCTTTTTTTCTGTGGATTTTAATGACACTGCTCTATTTGGTTCTCTTCTCAGTTTGATTACTTTTCAATTTCTTTTGCTGGATCACTATCCAGGTCTCACTTCCTAATTTTAAGTCCTCCCCAGAGTTCTATTCTTTTTTTCTTTTCTTCTATTCATCTCTCATTGATCTCCTCTACTCCATGGGCTCAATTATCCTTTCTAGGCAGAGTTCCAGATTAAGTCCCCTCCTTAACTGCCTGGTGGTCAATAGAGAAGCACAAGTCAGCCAAAAAGGAACTCCTTAGAACAAAAAGGTTCTATTCTCTTGCCTAATCTCAAATCCTATTACCCAATTGCCCATTAAACAGTTCCAAATGGCTATTCCCCAAGCATCTCAAACTAATCAAATCCAAAACAGAACAGTCTCTTGCTGTTCTCAAGTGCCACCTCCTACATGAAGCCTGTCTGATCCCCCTAATACATCTTCTCTTTCAAAACTACCTTGTATTTACTTTTATGTGCACATACTGTTTCTCCTGATGGCACCTAAGCTACTTGAGAGTAAGGACTATATAATTTTTGCTTCTATATGTCCAGTGTCTATTTTTTTTAATTAAACAACTACTAATTGTTGATCCTCAAATGTTTTGTTATGAGGAACTTTTTACTTTTAACTCATCTGGTGCCTCTTAATCAACCTTGAGGCAAATAAGGAAGGAACAGATGAGTGGGGAATAGAAGGAAACATGCTCCCACAACTTAACTATATTCCATCAGACCCACAACAGAATAGGATGTGAAGCTACTAATATAACAAAATGGCTTTCTATTTTAAAGGCAGAACCTTTTCCTTAATGATTTGACAGGAACTAAATATAAAAAACTGTTAAGTGTCAACAGACTTTTAAAAAGTATAGTGGGGGATTAGCTAGGTGGCTCAGTAGATTGAGAGCCAGGCCTAGAGACGGAAGGTCCTGGGTTCAAATCTGACCTCCAACACTTCCTTAACTTCTATTGCCTTGACCCTTATTGCTCTTCTGCCTTGGAACCAATACACAGTATTGAGTCTAAGTCAGGAAGTAAAGGTTAAAAAAAAGGATAGCAAGAACCAGAAATATATAAAGCTACATTTTAAGAAGAAGGAAGAAAAATATCCAAATGTAGTGAAATTTCAAGAAGATCTGGAAAAGAACAGAGTAAAAGCATTTTGAGTTTTGCAGAAGATTTTACTCTTGTTTTATATGTTTATATGAATATTTCTGTTGATGGTTTCAAAATATATTATTTAAAAAAATTTAAGACATAGCAAAAACATTATAGGAAAATCAATAATAAAATTCACTGTTTTGAGAACAGGGTTATAAAAACACTTGAAAAAGTAAAACTTACTGTGACAGCCTAAACAAATCATTCAATACTTAAGATATGTGGCATTATCCAGATTGTTATTAATGTTATATTTCTGTGATCTTAGCTTCAGATCCAACATAGATTTCGTTTACTTACTTTTTAAAATAAATTTTTATTTCTTCCATTGCTTCTTTGTAATATGTGCCTTTCTATGGTTTCAAATCCAAGTTAGACAATAAACTTGGCAATTTGGAAGTCCAGCTGAAAAGGACTTCTTAAAATTCTATATATATTGAGAATATGTATTTCACTTACAAACATAAGACTATGCTCAAGAATCAAGTAATTCTTTTAGGATTACATTTTACATTAATTAATTTTAGTCTCAGAGAACAGTTAGCATGCTATTCATGAGCTACCAAAATAAGAGCTAATTACCATGATAAAATGTCCAGAGAGGAACCAAATCATAGGTTATAGAAACAGTGGTTAGCATCATCAAAAATTTTTAAATTATATTTTTCTTTTCCAGATTAAATAAAGATACAATTTTAAATAATCATTTTCTGACATTTTGTGATCTGTGTTCTCTCTCCCTCTCTCCCTGAAACAGTAGGCAATATGACATAAATTATACCTGTGCCATTGCGCAATACATATTTCCATGTTCATCATGTGAAAGATGACATGTATCACTTATACAAGAAAAAAAAACTTATGAAGGAAATAAAGTGAAAAATAGCATGCTTCAGTTTGCACTAATTCCATCAATTTCTTACTACTTTTGTTATATTAATTAATATAGTTTCTTCTAAATACTATTCAAAACCTCTAGTGCCCAACTACAAATCATAGGAGCATCTCTTACACAGGATTTAGCTTTCTCTTTTCTTTCTCCAAGTGAGCTCTCCCTTTACTAATAATTATATTAGTAATTAGTAAATGTATTAGATAAACTAATAATTATATTTACTATTTTTTTCTCTAAATCTAAAATCTAAAAAGAGATTTTACCTAAATCTGCGGGACAGAATAAATGACCAAATTCTATAATGAAATTTTCCTTTGGGATCAGGAGTATGGAACCTGCAACTTCCAATGTTACAATGTCTAGAAGTGTAGGGGCACCAAGAGATCAGGTGACTTGTCCTGGGCTCCACAGCCAGGATGTGTCAGAAGAAGAATCTGAATCTGGGATATATTGATCTGATGATGAATCTCTATTCATCATGCCATTCTGCTTCTCTCTATAAATTTAGATGGCATTTACTCTTAATAGTGAGTTTCTAGCCCAAATAGCCGTTATCAGTCAAACAAGCTGAAACACATCAAACAGTGAGACCTTATTTTCTTTCTCACCCTCCAGAATATCTTCATAAAGTGCATGTACTCCTTCAGGTACAATGACAGCTAATGCAGTTCCACAAAGAAGTCCGGCACCCAAAACAGTTATCAGCTTTAGTCGCTCCTAGAACCAAACATGAGTACAATCAGTACATTGTATTAACAATGGGAGAGAAAAGGAGGGAAGAAATGTGAAATATTTGTTATCAAGGCTCTTTCTCAAAGATCCTTGAGGCAGCAAGATGATCCGCTAAAGACCTGGCAAAATCCAGAGATCTGTATTACCTGATCTTGGGCTAATATGGTTTGATTTGTGTATGGCTTAATGGAGAGTCTCATTATTTTACAGTGACACACTGCACTTCGATCTTTTGGTTTAGTTGCCTTATCAATACAATTGAAATATAATTCCAATTATTCCATTATCCAGAACATACCAAATTAGGCCATTAAGAAAATGCTAGATCCCGTCCCCCAACCCCCTTACACACACAAGGGAGGGAGAAAGTGCTCCCACTGGGTGGAAGGGTAGGTGATAAGAGGGGTGTGTGGAGAAGGGGAGGAGGAATGGCCTGAGAGTTCCCTTCCCCTTTAGTTTTGCTATTGGGCTGCTGGGCAGAGAGGTGGGGGGATGTGAAAAAATGTCACCAGGCACAGTGGAGAGGTGTGAAGATGGGATTAATCCTACCCCGCTTATTTGTAGATTCGATCACCAAAAGCATACACACCCCATTTAATCCTCAAGTGGAGGAGGTCCAAGACTCACGTGTGTAAAGATGGGTGACAAATTAGAATCGACTGACTGCCCCATGGGCAGTCCTAAGCAAAGCCTTTGTTGTGATTGGTACATGTAAAATGGGAGGAAGGCACAGGAAGTGACAAAAGGAATGGTCTTTATAAATTGCAAGAACTTCCTGGGACTGCTCTCTCTTCTGCCTTGAACTAGACCTGGAGGAGCTCTGGCTGAGGACCTTAGATTGCTTTATATTTCTCCTTAGAATTATCATGTGGGTGAGTGAAAAAAGGCTGAATCCCTTCCTTAACTTCCCTGGAGGTACTAGCCTCCTTGATTGGGAGGAGGCCTTGTGGCTAAAACCCTTGTTATTTGACCTTTAGGCTCTTCAGTTGGAGCCTCTGGAGCCCTGCTGGAGTAAAGCCAGGGCTTGAATACACAGTCTAGCTCATTAAGCTAGATCTCTTATTCTGCCCTCTTCTCATTTCTCTATTTTTTCACTCTTTCCCTATATTTTATAAACAAATTGCTAAAAAATCATTTGGAATTGGGTAATCAATTCCTGGTGAACACCCTGGGAACAGCTTCACCCAAGTTCCCCTGTCTTTCTGGTAACAAACTCTGGGAGATAGGGAGGGTGGTTGAGTGCCCACAGAGAGTGCTCTGCATGCCACCTCTGGCACCCATGCCATAGGTTAGCCATCATTACCTATAGGATATTCCTTTAAAATAACCTGAAAGATAAATGTAATAATAAAAGCTGATGAAGATAAAGAGGGAGAGATACAAGCATGGGAGAAAATGCATGGAGCTGGGAATTGTCTGTCCTGTTCATGGAAAAGCAAATATGGCCAATGCCACCATAATCAGAGTATGTGGCGAGAAGTGTCTAAAAAAAAAAAAAAAAAAAGGAAGGGCCAAGTTACGAAATATTTAAAAAACCAAATGGAGGGCAGCTGGGTAGCTCAGTGGAGTGAGAGTTGGGCCTAGAGACAAGAGGTCCTAGGTTCAAACCGGCCTCAGTCACTTCCCAGCTGTGTGATCCTGGGCAAGTCACTTGACCCCCATTGCCCACCCTTGCCAATCTTCCACCTATGAGACAATACACCGAAGTACAAGGGTTAAAAAAACAAAAAACAAACAAAACAAAACAAAAAAAACCAAATGGAGAATGTTATATTTGATCCTGGAGGTGATAGGAATGGCTGGGATTTATTTAGCAGGGAGTATGTCAAGGTTAGATTTGTCTTAAAGGAAGATCACTGACAGCCGAGTAGAAGGCAAATGAATGGAATGGGAAAAGACCTGAAGCAGAGAGCCCAATCAGAAAGCAATTACAATATGATGGGGGCCTGTACCAAGCAGAGTTGTGGTGTCAGAGGAAAGAAAGGGGTGTATACCAGAGATATTATGAGCATAGAATTGACAGGTTAGATATAGGAGATGGTAAGGGATAGAGAATGGCATTGAGGTAGCAAGCTGGGTTGACTGAAAGTTGCTTCAAAATTAATAGGGAAGTTAAGAAAAGGGGAAGGATAGAGGGAAAAATTACAAGTTTACATGTTGAGTTTAAAATGTCTATGTAATATTTCAAGATGTCCAGAAGGTAGTTGGAGATATGAGATTTGAGGTCATACTGAAAATCATCAGCATGAAGATAATAATTTAATCCACAGGAGCTGATAAGATCATCAAATAGTATACAGAGAGAAGGCGACTTGGAATAAATTGCTAGGGATAGCCATGGTTAGCAGGCATGACCTATGTGAAGATCCAGCAGAGCAGACTGAGAAGGAACAGTTGGATGGATAGAAGGAAAGCCAAAATAGAGCAGAGCATCACAAAAGACTAGAGAGAAAAGACTATCAAGAAAAGGAAAATGATTGAGTGTCAAAGGCTACAAAGAAGTCAAGAATGTTGTAGATTAAGAAAAGTTCATTAAATTGGGCAATTAAGAGATCCTTGATACCTTTGAAGAGAGCAATTTCATTTGAATGATGAGGTCTAGTCAGATACTGCCTTTCCAGGAGTTTAGCAAGAAAAGGTAGAAGTGGAACATTATGAAAGCTAGTGAGTATGGATGGTTCAAATACTTATTTTTAAAAATAAGGGAGATGTAGATGTGATAGGTAGTAGGGAAGTATTCAATAGAAAGGGAGAAATCAAAAATTAATAATTGATCAAAGTTGATAGAAGGATCAATTTGCTAGAGAAGATGAAATGGGAATAGGATTATTTGTGCATGTAGTTGGGTTGGCCTTGGCAAAGTGAATGGATAAGGATGGAAGAGGTAGAGGCAGAATGTATCTAGGAGAGGAGAGGGAATTCTCAGCAAATAACCTCAATTTTTTTCAGTGAAAAGTTTTTTTTTTTTTTCAGCAAGGTTCTCAGCTGAGAGTTAAGAGAGAGTCACAGATATGAGGAGAGATGAAAAGATTTAGGAAAAATGGCTGTGGTGAACTGATTAGGGAGAGAACTGCATTGTTGTCCAGTTGAGATATATAACAGATTTGTAGTGGATCTAGTCAGCATGGTTTTGTGATTTTCTTCAGCAGCAGGACACAAGTAGGAAGACAAGCAGAGGATGGTAGGAATAATCTAAGGTTGAGGCCTAGCAGGGCAATATCAATGATAGGATAAGGAGCAAGGGACTTGAGAGAAGAGTATAGATTTAAACTGAATCAATAAGGGATAATGGGGAAGGAAGGAGAATAAAGCCAGTGAAGAATAGGGCTAGGAGCTTAAAGGAAGAGGGAGACGTGGAATAATAGATTATGATCAGTTAAAGAAAATTCAGAGTTCACAGAAATGTAACACTTGTGGCCAATGAAAAAATCAACAGGATAAGAAACTTTGTGTATAGCTGAGGTGAAGTAGAGGAATAGGTCAGGGGAAATAATTGGAAAATGGGGAGTTAGGGTGTTTCAGGGAGCATCACTACACATGCTTAAGTCCCTTAGTATTAGGACAGAAGATGGGGAGTTGAGAAAGCCTGAGTCAAACACTGACAAAAGTGTTCTAGAGATAGATAGATAACAGCTACCAGTATTACTTATAGATTGAAGAAGTTAACTAAGTGATGGCAGGAGAGGCAGAGCCTAAAAGCAGGAAATATTCCAACTCTCCTTTCTTTCCTCTCCATGCTTTCTAAGGTATGAGTGAAAGTGCAGCTAGTACTGGAAACAGTAGTCAGCTGTACTATTAGGAGAGAGCCAGGTCTCAGTGAGCACAAGATGGAAGGAATGAGAGGAGAAAAAGTTATGATATAGAGCAGGCATTCTATGGAAGCCTTGACTATAGTCAGGGGTTCAGATTCATTGAGATGGGGAAGGTACAATGAATGGGATGGGAGTGTGCTCCACTTCTAACTAAGGACTTTCTCCACAATAACACAACAACCTGGAAGCTCACTGTGCCCTCATAGCTTTCCCCACTGAAGGTAAGGTATTAAATGTCTGTTTGTATTTGTATTTCAAGGTTTTACCATGGGTAACTGCTTAATAAATGCGAATTCTTCTTTTTTTGGTTGTAGTATAGGGTTCCTATAATAATTCACATTTTTTATAGCACTCTAAGGTTTATAAAGCACAAAATGACCTTCAGAAAAGGTATAACTATTTCCATAAAAATAAAGAAAAAGGTGTAGAGAATTTAAGAGAAGTGTTCAAAGTCAAACAGTAATGGCATAATAATTTGAATATCACAACTAAGATTTGAGTCCAGCTGTTTTAAATCCAACATTCTCACCTACATACACCATCCTGCCACCCAGTCACTGTGGCTGCTTGTCTTTTGTCATGGAAGAAAAGACATTTTTAGCATGATTTTAACTGGTTGGCTATATATACTTTTAAATTGGGAGTTTTCAAAAACATTTATTCAGTAATTAAACACAAAAGTAGAAAATAAACAGTTCTAATATAATTTTTAACTTGAGACCAAACTGTGTCTGTATTTTCTTCTTTAAAATGGAACTAAGTTAGTTACCTGCTTCAGAGTGCTCATAAATGTTAGAAAAATAAGTTTTGATATATGAAAATACTTTCATTTCTCTGGGTAGAATGCATTAAATAAATGAAGATATTTTAATTTAATGCCAAATATAAAAAGTAACATTATTCTAGGTCTATAGATGTATTTCAAGTAATCAAGTTAACCTAAATAATTAAAATCACAGGATAGGAAGCAAGTCTACTGACAAAACAACAAATCTGTTCTTACATTTATATTCACTTCCTAGAAAATAGCAAAAGATAAAGCATAAATTGTTGGGGAAGAAGTCTATCCAGTCAGTGTCTCTAGTGCATTCAATGCTAAAAAGAAAACGGAAATGAAACTTATCTTCTGCTACGATAATTAAGAGGAGATAAGAAGTGATGAGAAGGGACATACTTGAGAGATATTAAGCAGTGTTATATTAGCTACATGAAGTACGTAGGATGTAACTGACTTAGCCAATGCCTCTGAAGTGATCCTAAATGAAATAAGGGTTATAGGTTTCAGTATGGCACTCAAAGACATCTTCCAAGATCTACCAATAACAACCATTTCTGAAATTTGCAATTATTTGCACTTTATTTAAATATATTAATTGATAATTTAAAGTGATTAGTATAATAAAAATAGCTTATACAATTATATGATGCTTAATAGTTGCACAATCTGAATCAGGAAAAAAAAGCAGTGAGGGTCACAGTTCTCAATCAATTTATCAGCAAGTATTTACTGAAAGAAAGGAGGAAGTATTTATAAAACCCTACTATGTGTCAGTGTTTTATATATGTTATCTCAGTTGATACTATTATAATGCTTATTGCTCTCATATGTCTTAATTTAACCTGCATTGCAGTTACATGACTAATGAGACTAGAATTGGTTTGTAAGGTATCAGAGGAAAAAATGTTCACAACTTACTTCAACCTTAAAATGCAAGAGAGACACTATCACCCAAAGATAACTTATGAGTAAATATATGCACTACACACTGATAATTTTCAACTTATGATGAAAGTTTCAGTTTTAATTTTTTTTCGAACACCCCCCAAAATCCCAAAGTTACCTAATACTTGCTTCCAAAGTGAAAGAATTCATTATTCTCTCACTTTAAAAATATGGACCAAATTTCTTTCTAAAACAGTCTCTTGTAAAAAAAATTACATAATTAGCCCAAAGCTCAGACTAGCAGCTAATCAAACTTCAGTAACATTAATTGTCATGATAACAAAGCCATAGCAAGTATTCAATGTTCACTGCAATAAAATTTCACATGCCAGAATTCTAAATGTGAATATCAAAATAGTATAAGCAGAAGGAAACATGAACTGGACACTGGACTGTATCTTACATATAATCTATATTTTAAAAATTATTCAACAAACATTTAGTTCCATGCAAGGCACTATATCTAAATCTATATCTATAATCTATATCTATACACACACATACTACATACTGAGGAAGGTACAAAGATAAATGTTTACTCTCAAGGGGCGTACAACCCCCCCACAAAAACATATATTAAAGGGATATTGGCTGATAAAGCTATATGTTCACATAAGCATGGAAGTGTGGAGAAGGGATCATAGGTCAATCAAGTGGAATACCACTTCATATTTCTGGAGGGTATCTAGGAGGCATTGACATGCAGTGATCAAAAATGTAAAGGTTTAGAAAGCCACATGATAATCAATAAAAAGAATGAAAAGGTTTAGCCTGAAGCAGAGAAGCAAACTATGATTATAATCAAATTTTTGAAAGCTTTTCATTTGGAAAAGTGATTTGATTTCTGGCATCAGAATGCAGAACTTGAACCACTGTGAAGAAACTGAAAGGAAACAGATTTAGGCTTAATATAAGGAAGAAATCCCCAACAATTAATTTAATCCTTTCCCCTCCACCCACTCATTCTAAAACATTTTGACAAATATCAGCTACCCTGGAAGTGAATACTCCACAGTCTTAAAAGTGTTTATTAAGGCAGAGGCTGGATAACTATTTGTTAAAATGTTATAGAAGGATTAATGCTTTGGTTAAGGTTTGAATTCAATAGTCTGTTTTAGAGAGTAGGGTGGTGTCTGTATCTGTGATTCTGTAATTTAGTCTTAGAGAGTATTTAGGAGTGTGAAACAAAATGACTAGCCAATTATTATAAAGCTAGTGTCAAGGGTAAGAGTTCTCCCTAATAACTCCCAAGGCCAGCCTTCCACTATGTTAAAATACTTCTCATGTGATCCTATTGTTAAAAGGTGGATTAATACTGAAACATATTTGAAGACTGAATTGATAAAACTTCTTAAGAGATGTAAGTAAAAGCTAGATTTGCAATTAATAATGGGATGCAGAGATCTGGTACTCTATCCCACTAAAATGTTATTCTAATGCTGTAAGCATCAAGACTGCTTTATCTGAAATAGAACTTAGCAACGAACCCAGAGAAGTTGATTATCTCTATGATCAATTTTTTCCCATTTGTAACATTTTGCATCTGATTACTTAAAGAATTATAGAGTTCTTATAGATCATAGGCCTATAGGAAGAAAAACCATGATATTTTCAGTTAAGTTTTAAAAATGAAGCAGATATCTACTAAGAATATCTTTGTAAAGTCAGTCCTGGAGGGGAGTATTTAAAATTATTTCATAGGTCATGTCAGTATGTAGTTGTTGAAGGATACAATTTGGCTTATTAATAGCCATAATGGGAAGGTTTATTGGTATTAAAATTGAGGCAGACTACCTTCCCCAAATGATAGTTGGGGAAACTGGTATTGTGATTCCATTCGATTTTCTGGTTAACTGAGGTTTAACTTTCTAAAAAACAAAACTCATTTTTTTGTCCCATCAAACCCTTCCCCCTCTTTCCTTACTTTCTTGTTACTTTTTGAGTGTACTACTATCCTCCCAAATACCAAGGATCACAAACTCATTAATTTGACTCCTTTTCTCTTTGTTTGTTGATGTGTCATTTACAATTATTATTAAGTACTTATGTGCCTGGCATTGTGCCAAGTGTTGGGATACAAAGGAAAGCAAAAAAATTTCCTATTCTCCTTAAGTATATGGTTCTCATGGGGTAGGCAATATGTAAACACCTAGGTACATACAAAATATATAGAATACAGGAAAGTAATGTGAAATGGGAAGGCATTAGCAGCTGTGAAGTTCTAGAAGGGCTTCCTGTAAAAGGTAGAGATCTGAATTGATTCCTGAGGGAAACAATGAGGCAGAAGTAAAGGAGCTGAGCGTTCCAGGCATGGGGGACAGAGAAAAGGCATGGAGATGGGTCAGTGTAGTTGGATCACAGAATAAAAGTGGAGGGGAGTAAGGTATAAGAAGGATGGAAAGGCAGGAAGGGACTATGAAGACCTCTAAAATCCTGGAGGTAATCAAGGAGCCACTGGGCTTGAGCAAGAAGGGTGTTGCCAGATCTATGCATTCGAAAAAGCACTAAGGCAGCTGTGGATAGATTCTGAGTGGAAGAGACTGGAAGGCAGGAGACCAGTCATAAGTCTACATAAGGGTTTCAATTAGGAATATGACCATATGAGTGGGTAGAAAAACATGCATACTCCTATGTGAATCATAATCTATGTTAAATAAGAGGAAACAAGATCTGGCAATAGATTGGATATGTTGGGTGAGTGAGAATGAGAAGAGAGATTCAATCTTACATGTGTGTATAAATGCGATATTGCAAATACAAAGCCAACACCTTCTTTCTCTGCTTATATTAAGTCATTAAAATGAGTTTTAAAGAGAACCACAAATTTGAGAATAGTACAAGATAAAAATAGAGCTCTCAAAGTTATAGTTTGTGTTAGAGTAATGAAGATTTGCTAAGAAGAGGCATATAATGAAGAGTTCCATTTGCTTTTATGCTATCTTGTTTTGAGATTTTATAGCTATGTGCTTATTTACTAAGCCAAAGGACTGACCAGGGTTTAATTTTAAAAAAACAGCTTGAACTCAATGTATTAATAAAGACAAGTGTAAAGCTTTGGAAAAATCAAAGTTCCTATTTTATCTTTCACTGTTTGCTCAAAGAAATAATAAATTTTTTAAAAATTGGATGGTTAAACTCAATACAAGTCAGCTTAGATAACTTGTAACCCTAAAACTGGTTTACACAAAACACCTCAATTTTTGCTCATATGATTCTATAGTTGGAAGGAAACTACATTAATTTCCTCCTAAAAACAAAAAGCTATTCTTGTTCTCAAAAGCATCCATGCCACCTCTTTTGTCCAAAGTAATTGATATTCTTGAAACTGTAAGAACTGAAAGGATAAAATACAGTACGGTCCTACTATTTCTCAGTTAGCAATAGTATGAGTCTTCTCTATGGATCTCTTTTAAAGAGACCAATCTCAAGAAAAAGATCAATGTCAAGTCTATAGTAGACCTGTATGTTGAGAACACCAGTAGCAGATAGAGGAGAAAACCTTAACCTTCAAATTGAAGACTGAGACAAGATGCTCCAAAGCTTCAAAATGGAAGAAAAAAAAAATAAAACAAAAACCTGGACATGAGTTAATAGCCTAAGTTAACAATGGTAGTGGACTTAGTTCTGCCTTAGAAGCTTCTTCTTTCCAACTTATTTGGATTAAGAGAGAATCTTTAAAAGGCAATGACAAGTAAATTACTTAAGTGGCTAGTTAGTAGTAATTTCTACCAAATAATTTAAAATTCCAAATAATCCAAAGGCTCTATACATTTAATTTTTTAAAAAAATATTTTATTTACCCCATTACATGTAATAATTTTCAACATGTTTTCTGAAATTATAAGATCCACATTGTCTGTCTCCCTTCCCTCCCACCTCCCTGATAGTAAGCAGTTTGATCTAGGTTATACTTGTATGATCACGCAAAATATATTTCCACATTGATCATTGTTGTGAGAGAATAAAACCAAAGCTCCCAAATAAAAACACAAATAGAAAAAAATAGTATGCAGTAATATGCATGCCCTCAGACTACCTCAGTGTTTTCTCTGGAGTTGGATAGCACTCTTTGTCATAGATCCTTTAGAATTGTCCTGGATTATTATATTGCTGAGAATAGCTAAGTCTTTCACAGTTGATCATCATACAATATTGCTGTCACTGTGTACAATGTTCTCCTGGTTTTGCTTACTTCATTCTGTATTAGTTCATGTAGGTCTTTACAGTTTTTTTCCTGAAATCATCTTGCTCATCATTTCTTATAGCTCAATAGTATTCCATCCCAATCATATATCACAATTTGTCTAGCCATTCTCCTGTTGATGAATATTCCCTTAAAGTCCAATTCTTTGCCACCACAAAAAAGTTGCTCTAAACATTTTTGTACTAATAGGTCTTTTCACCTTTTTTGAGATTTCTTTGGGATACAGACCAGTCCTTTGGTATGACTTGATCAAAAGATATGCAGTTTTATAGCCCTTTGGGCATAGTTCCAAATTGTTCTCCAGAATGGTTGGATCAATTCACAACTACACCAACAACGCATCAGTGTCCCAATTTTCCCCACATTCCCCTCTAATAATTATCACTTTCCTTTACTGTCATATTAGCCAATCTGAGAGGTGTGAGGTAGTACCTCAGAATTGTTTTAATTTGCAAATATTTCTCTGATCAAGAGTGATTTAGAACATTTTTTTCAATGATTAGAGCTTTGGCTTCTTCATCAGAAAACTGCCTATTTATATCCTTTGACCATGTCCAATCAGGGAATGACTTATATTCTTATAAATTTGACCCAGTTCTCTATATATTTGAGAAATGAGGCCTTTATCAGAGAAATTGCAGTAAAATTCCCCTCCCCCCCCAGTTTATTTCCCTTCTAATCTTGGTTACTTTGGTTTTATTTGTAAAATCAAAAATATTCATTTTACATCTCATGTATTCTTTCTCATGGTTTGGTCACAAATTCTTTCTTTATCCATAGATGACAGGTAAGCAATTCCATGCTTCTCTAATTTGCTTATGGTATCACCTTTTATGTCTAAACCATATACCCATTTTGATCTTATATTGGTAAAAGGTATAAGATACTGGTCTACCTAGTTTTGACCATACTGTTTTCTGAAATTTAATCCTTATAATACATATATAAAATAAGGATGAATACAAAAGAGTGGTGGTATGTTCCTCTAAAAATAGTGATGGGCTGGCAGGGTAGATTTTAAAAGCTCTATCTGGAGTCACAAGAATAGGAAAGGGATAGGGACATAAGTGATGTGAACAAGCAGAACTACTTAAAACTTATTTTTTCATCAATTTCTTTATGGAGGAGAAAGACCCTCAAGCTGTAAAGAATTAACATGGTCAATTATATTTGAAAAATATTTATTATGTGCTAAAGGACAGTGCTAAGCAATGGAGATACAAATAAGAAAAAGTCCATTCCTCAAGGAGCTTATAATCTAATTAGGGGAAGACAATTAAAAAAAGGAATATAAAAGGGGGTGTGTGTGACACAAAGTGGGGCTGGGAGAATAATGATGAGTTGAAACCAAACAGAGTCACAGATGGAAAATGAAGTTACCTAGAAAATTTTGAACTCTCTATAAGGGAAGGCTTTGCTTATAGGAAGACAGGTAAAAGATGAGTGAAATTCAGGGCTGATGAGCAAATAGTAAGAAACAGTACAACCACTTCAAACCAGTTCAGATGTCTAAGCCTAGATACTAAATCCTAAGGAGGCATAAGAACTTGTATATGAAAAGGTCTCAATATGTGATATTTCTCCATAAGAAACCGAATAGAGCACTGTGTTAGTTATCAGGCTGCTTACTTCCTGTCTGATTTTATTTATTCTCTACTTCTTTGATTTAGTGTATGATATTGCATTGTCATATGATATGATATTACTTTAATGAGACATACCTTTTTTTACTAGTATGAGAATTGTGTTATTGAGCCTCTAGTTACTGACTTTCAAAGTATTCAGATTACTGCATTTTCCTGCTACTTGCTATACTGTGTCATTGAGAATCCAATTTTTTCCTGTGTTCCAGTCAGTAACTGCAACAAGATTTTTCCAAGATTGAAAGAATTCATGTTTAATATTGGATTTATCACTATTATGAAACAATTCCTCAAGTTTATCTCACCAATCAAGAGAAGTACATTAATGGTCTTTCTGCCTTTTTTTTTTTTTTTAAAACCCTTACCTTCCATCAATACTGTGTATTGGTTCTAAGGTAGAAGAGTGGTAAGGGCTAGGCAATGGGGATTAAGTGATTTGCCCAGAGTCACACAGCTACGAAGTGTCTAAGACCAGGACCCCCCATCTCTAGGACTAGCTCTCAATCCACTGAGCCACCCAGCTGCCCCAGGTCTTTCTGCTTTTTAACCAACCAAGACACTTTTTCTTTGTTGATCAGAAGGAAGTAATTTTTCAATATGCTGATTCTTCTTTGAAACTTTTGCTTCAATATAAGTAGAATACGCTACTATAGCTTAAAATTCTGATGATATCACTTCTTATCATTAATACTATAACTCTTTAAGATAAATTTTTATTGATCTTTTTGTTTTACATTGCCTAAATTTCCTCCTATATTCTCCCTTCCTCTCCCAAATACTAAAGAAAAGATCAATATATTAAAAGAAAAAACTAATATTACATGCAATGTTCCACATTTCCATGAACCACCTTCCCCTCACCCCACAAAGGAGTGGGGAGAAGATATCATTCTTGGACAGCCTCTACCACGGGTTAAAGCTAAAGTAATGGTCATTATACAGTATACTAGTATTTTTAGCTTCTATATTACAGAAAAAGGTTATATAAACTATAGAAATGTAGTTCCATTCCAAAATTCCCATTATGATCATACTTATACTAATGGCTAGAAATGTGAAGCAAAATAAAAGAAACTTAAATTACCTAGCCTCGTTAAGGAATGTCATTCTGCAGAATAGTTTTCTGGAATGTATATCTATCTAAGCACCAATGTTATTTCTAAAATAATTATATATTTCTGTACTTTCTTAAACAAAGTACAATTAACATAGAATTTAACCTTCTGTGAATAATTCTGAGACATAATCATGGATATGGTGATTGTCTCATGGGACCATGGAAATGAGCGTGGCTGTTTGTCCCTATTAAATAGCTCCAGAACTTTTGAAAATCATTTTCTTCCTCTCTTTGTCAACAGATGTCAAATCTCATTATCAGTATACCTGCCTAAGCAGTTATTCTTCCTAAAAAGCTATGACTTTGAGACCAGATAAATCTGGCCCAAGGAACTATTGAATGATTAAGATGCAGGAACTTTATGGTATTTCAGCTATTTTAGACATTCAAAGCCTTTTTTTGCTTTAGGTTGAAAACCAAAAATGTATTTCAGATATTTGAGACAATCACTTAGATCAGTGATTCCCAAAGTGGGCACCACTGCCCCTTGGTGGGTACTGCAGCGATCCAGGGGTGGTGGTGATGGCCACAGGTATATTTGGGGGCAGTGAATAACTATAAGGGGGCGATGATAGTATGTGACAGGGGGCACTAAGTAATATTTTTTCTGGAAAGGGGGCGGTAGGCCAAAAAAGTTTGGGAACCACTGACTTAGATGGTCCCAAATCCACTATTTAGTTCATTCTTTCACCATCTGCCTTGCATATAGTAATGCACTTAATGTTTGTTGTTGTATTGTTTATCAGTGCCCTGTTACAAAAGTTATAATTATTTAAAAACAATCCCTAAAGAGCTTAGGCAGAATAAGGTAGCTTATAAATATGAAAAATGATAAAGGCTGCTATAATAATATATGTTAGTAATTTAATTAAAGCCATGCTGATAGATAAAGTCATTAGACCACGCGCTTGTAAGAATTCAAAACCGCCACCCTCGCCATTACTGTCTCCTGTTTCCTGTCAGGAGTCTGCAGGCCAAGAGAGAGACACTCCCTCCTAACCCAGGAGATTATCCCTGAGTCAAGACGTAGGCCTCCCTACACCCAAAAAACTGGAAACGGAAACCAGTTGGACCACGGGAAATGTAGTTTGATACATTTCCCAAATTTCACTTTTACAGCTAATATGTGATTTTCTATGACTCTGCATTTATATATACTGTATATGAAATAATTTGACATGGGCAACTTATATAATTTTAAAGACAGATTAGGCCAAAAAAGTTTGAATTAAATTGAAAACCTCTTGATACATTTTTGAAGGCAGATTTTAAAGAAAAGGCTACCTCAAATTTCTTCAGTCATTTATTTTTTTTGTCAATACATAGTTACCAAAATTTTTTTTAAAAATAGGTTCATAGATCTCGGTAAAAACATGCAACTAGGAAAGCTACATAACATTTTAAAGTAAGCCATTTATAATAACAACAAACATTTATATAGTGTTCACTATATGCAAGGCATTGGGGCGTAGCACTTTATAATTCTCATCTTACTTGATCCTCACAACAATTCTGGGAGGTGTGTTATATTATTACCCCATTTAAAGATGAAGAAATTGAGACAAACAGCATTTAAATTACTTGCCCAGGGTCACACTGTGAGAAAGTATCTGAGGCTAAATTTGAATTCAGGTCTTCATGACTCCAGATCCAATTCTCTATCCATTGTACAACATTTCAGAAGAGATCGACATTATAGTATCCTAAATTAAAATCAGTAGATACATGCATTTAATAATATTTTATTAGGAAATGACACATGGAAAGATGGTAAAAAAACAACCCACAAAAACCAGGCTTCTAACTTTTACAGTTACTAGTGTTATGTAGGCTTTTGCTAACTTATGTCATGCTAAAACATTAAAAAAAAAACTATAAGTCACTACTGGGTTCGTTTATACTAGGTAATAATGAACTTCAGAACCCTGTAGTTGCATGGTAATGTGGAAACAGAGAATTATCATTAACTGAATCTGAATAATAAGAATGTTGCCAGGATGCTCCAAATCCTTAGTAGGGAGGGCTACATTTATAACATAATTTCTGACTGTTGTACTTATAAATTTTACTCCCTTATATTTTCTCACTAATACTTATCTCCCAAGGTAGAACTTATTTTGCTTACAGGAAAAATGTAAAGAAATCAGAACTAGCATAAATTAAAAACTTATTTTTAATGAGAAAGAGAAAGAGGAGGCAGATAATTCATTTTTGTGACCCAGATTTGGATGGCAGTGTTCTTTTAAACAGAACAGAAAAATGAGTACCAGATAAAGGCCACAAAGGTACAGATTTCAGATAGACTAAAAGAAAAATGACCAATAATCACAACTGATCAAAAGTGGAACAGATTTCATGAAGGGAGAGTTGCTTTTATCATGAGGAGAATTCTTGAAGTAAGAATGCTTTATTAGAAATGTCATAGGATTTCTTTTCAGGTATGGGTCAGAATAGATGACATGAGATCCCTTCAAAATCTAAGATTTTTAAAATTTTGCAATAAAAAGTAAGAGAGAAATACCAAGAACATTCTAGCAGAACTTCCTTGAGAGTAGGGACTGAATTTTTTTAGGTGTTATCAAAAACCTAACACCATTCCTGGAACCTAGGAAGGAGGTATTTAACAAATTCTTGTTTATTGATGGAACATCAAGAGCAACACAGTATGTGAAGGATACAAGAAACTAGCATACAAAGGACAACATCAATGCCACATATGCAACCTTAAAATCCTCTGAAAGGTAGAATGACAACAAGGTAACACTCATATCTGAATAAGTCTTTCCTAATAAAAATTAACTTTCAATTTTTATATTGGCTCCAACTAAGGCTGACTCTTGTCAGTCCATTCTAGTTATGGAAAACATCCCATGCAAAGGTAGTAAAATGGGGCAATACTGTGTGAGGAACAGAAGGAAAGCTAGTTTGGCCTAAAATTGTGTGAAATGGAGTAGTGATAATAATGATTAAATTGGAAATAATTAGCTTGGAAAGGTAGGTTGGAACTTTGGACCCAGTTGTGAAGGGTTTTAAATGTGAGCAAAGGAGATCATATTTGTTATTAAAGAAAACAGTTAGGGAGCCACCAGATTATTGATCAGAGGAGCAACAAGATCAAACTTTGGCAGCTCTATAGACAATAAAGTAGAAATGGGAAGCTTGAACAGATCAATTATAAAGATAATGCAATAGCATGGATGAAAGGTGATAAGGGTGTAAACTAGGGTGGTAGCTGTAAGAAACACTGCGAAAGTAAAATGGATGTGAATTAAAGACTCCAAGTTGATGACTGGGTGACTTGAAAAATGCCCTCAATAGAAATATAGTATAATGGTTAAATTGGGATTTTGACTATATAAGAGAATTATAAAAGTGGTCTCCGATTATTATCCTTTAAGTCAAGAAAACTATTAGCCGCTTTTAACAATTTTGTTTAATTGGAATATTAGTAAAAAGGGGGAAATGTGGAAGGGAAAGAAGTAAGGAGACTGCCTAACCTACACTAAATGCTGATCCGGTGAAATGAAGCACGCTCTGACAGAGTTCCAATCCCCATGTGGGAATCCTAGTCACTCACCAGCAAGCTGGGAAGGATCCAGGCAAGGTCCCAATGCAGAAAAACCCTCATTAGCTAAGCTCACTGAGGCAGCAGTGAATCCAACAAGAAAATCCCTGACTCTAAGAAGTTCCAAATCTGAAAGTCAAAGTCCTGAAGCTGAAAACTCCAGTTGAAAGGCCCAAAGCTCCAAGTCAAAGTCTAAAAGCCCCAAGGAGCCAAAGAAGAAGTCCAAAAGAGAAGATCCAAGGAGCAGAGACTCCAAAGGAGAAGCCTCAAGGAAAAGACTCTTGGACAGGAAGTTTAGGACTTTTTATAGTCCTTTTCCTATGTCATTTCCTGTCCCTTCCCCATTTTATGGGAACCAATCAGAATCTTTCAATTTGCCTAGCACTGTGTGTGTGTGTGGGGAGGGGGCAGTGGCTTCTGGAGTTGTCACCCACTCTAGCAAGTGACTTGAGAACTCTCATACTTAGTGACTGGTAAGGTACTAAGTAGAGGTACTTAAGTTTTTGATTGATTAACTTAAAAGCTGCTGATTGATAGACAATGAGAGTTTGATTCACGCTTTACAAAAGAAATCTCAAACATGGGTAGATGGGGGAAGAGGAGAGCAGATATTCTGCTCTCCAATTGGAGATGTGCCAATACACACAGAGAAAGGGAGTTATCTAAATAGAAATAAATGAAGCTATAGAATCTGATGAGGTTATTGAAAGAATGGGGGCCCAGGACAGATTTTTGGAGGACACCAACAGGTGGGAAATGTATGATAAACCAAGAAAGAGGACTAGGAAGGAGCAGTTAGATAGGTAGGTGAACCAAGGGGGAACTCATGAAAACAAGTCTGTGAAGTTACTATTAGAGCACTAAATCACTGTATAGAGAATTTCAGTAAGTATTTCTCATACACAAATGAATGAACTGTATGATTTTTACTTTTTTGCTCCCTGACTAGATGGAAGTTGTTCCAATGCATTTATTTTAAATTTATAGGATCATTTTTCCAAGGAGAGTAGTTCAATTCTTGAGAGGATGGTCTGCTAATATCTAAAATGTCTAGGCAAGGATTACCTTTGTTTATATTATATTCAGGTGATGTATTCTCCAAATGTATTTACTTTGTTTGTGTGCAATAATAATACAGTAAAGATCATTATAAAATGCCTGGGTCAGGAAAATAATAATACTAGGCCATCATTGGAAAAAGGTGCTCTCAAAATTGTTTCTATTAATTGGAATGACTTAGAAGCAACATCACAAACATGGAACCTAAATATTTACTTTTAATGTTAATAGAATTGAAATGTCTCACTAATTTATATATAAACATTTAAATAAACAATTCAATTAATAATTCATGAAAATATTTAATTTGGGATCACTTTATATTATAGAAAAGAAAATTTTAATGCCTGTTAAAATAAATTATATAACATTTATACTTGTAGGTATAATATCTAAGTACAAGTTTTAGGACAGCCTAAAAGGGCTTTTGTTCTGTTTACTGTGGCCTTTTTACACATTCCCTTCAGTGTTAGACCTTTTTTGTTTCATGGATCCCCTCTGGCAGTCTGATGAAACTTAATGGACTCCTTTTCAAAATATTTTTAAATGGATGAAATATATACTATGTTGCAAAGGAAATAAAATATATTGAGATAGTTTTTAAAATGTGTATTTTTAAAATCCATAGGTCTTTTAAATCTGTCTGTGGACTGCTGGGGGTGGGAGGAGGGTCCTCTGGCTCCCAGATTAAGAACCCTTGCCTTGGACAACCACACTCTGAGATACAATTTTATAATTATAATTTACATTATAATTCTATACATATAATATATAGTCTTTGGCTTAATAGGAGTACTGTGGGAGTACATTTTAGCCTTCTAATAAAAAGAGGTTTTCTACCTGAGTCCATATGGAACCATATAGTTGTCACTCAATTTCAATTCCTAGAAGTTGAGTGGTATGAAGACAGAATGGAAGGAGAATAGCTAGCATCTTTACAGTTCCTCAAAAAGATTAATTTTAATTTTCTCTCACAATTCCTTTGCTCAAGTTATTCTCTTTACATGGAATGCTCTACTCTTCCCATCCAAGAAAGACAAGGTGAAACCTTTCCTCTATAGTCACAAAAAATGAGGGCTTCTAAACCACTTTGTAATACCCTATGTAATACTTTGTAATATATTGCCTTTGTACTGATTGTTTATTCAGTGAGCTCTTATTTCCACACCCAAGCAACATGCTTCTTCAAGGATGGGAGTATGTATTTCACTTTCTATGTCTACAGTGTCTAGCATACAACAGGCACTTCATATTTGCTGCTTTGTCTGTTTTGTATTTATTACTGGCACAGTGCTTCTGCCCAAAGTAAGTCTTTAATAAAAATTTTCAGAATGAAAAAGCTGTCCTAAACTCAAAATCCCATCCACTAAGACCAATCATTAAGGAGCCAATATATTCTTATCTCAGTAGATTTTGCATTTTGTGGCTTATACGTGGCACTTTATGACTTTATGCTTTCTGGATTCTCCTCAGCATGCTTAAGGCCTGAAAAATAAACTTAATTTTTGCCTAAATATCATAATATTACAAAAAAGAATATGTTTCTAAAACAAATGTTTTCCAAATCTATTCTTTGAGTGTCAGTACCCCAGTTCCCTTACCATTTATGTCACATTTAAATAACAGTCCCATTTCTGAGAAAAGCTAGCAATCATTATAAAAATAATTTTTTTTCAAGACAACCAAACGACGGTTTTAACTGGAATAAAACCAATTCGCATTTTAAAGTTTCTGTTATTTTTTTCTCTATGGTTAGGAATTTTAAAGTATCGATGTTTTAGTGTTAAATGCTTCTGGTTATTTTACGTTTGGAGTACGAGGTCTTTAAAGGGTTCTGACATCGTTTGGGGAGCCTGCCCATCGCAATTATACTTTAAATCAGCTATCTTGAAAACTGAGATAATTGAGAATGTCTTACCTCGGAGAAATTAACAGCCAAGGGGATGATTCCAGCCACGTAACATCCCACCAGCATGGCCAGCGACAGAAGACTAATGGAGATGAAATCATCCATTTTTCTTGTCCTTTAGTCACCCCAAAGAACATCAAATCACAATTTACCCCCTTGGGGTTTCAAAAGGTGATTAATTACTTATAAACACTTGTCCTGGCTCCAAAAGAAGAGACTTCGAGAAATCAACTTCTCAGATCTTTTGGCTTCCCACGGACAGCAGGTTTACTTCAGTTATTTCTTCCGCGTCTACTTCTAGGGAGAACTATTGTTTCCTGGTATGAGTACCAGAGAGGGCTTATGACGGCCTTATCTCCTTATCAGCCTTTTATCCACAAGTGACAAGAATAAAATATTTCTGTTGTTCAATTTCTCGTTACAGAAGGGAGAAGTCAATAGTGGGTATGATGATGTGTGAGAGAAGATTTCTTCAATCGTTAAGTCACAGCCCTAAAATTGCTGGGATATGGAACGCGGGGAGGCGGGTGCAATTGGAGTGGGGGGGATACACTGTGTGAAGAGGGAGTAGAGGGCAAGAGAACCTTTCAGTTCTGCAAGCGTCCCGGTCTCTACAGTCCGCCCGTCAGTGACCTCCCCCCTCTCACCCCCGGGGCCCAGAGCAGCCCACCAGCACCGGCCAACTCTCCTTCGTGTCTAGAGGGCTGGGGAACGTAGGCCGCAGTTCTCTAACTGGAACCTCGGGGGAGGATTCAGCAGAAGCGTGTACAGAAACCAGTCTCTGGCCTATACTCAGGGGTCCCCCTGGCTGCCCAGCCTCGGCCGGGATCCTGCACCTCCGCCGCCATTGCAACCATTGCCGCCAAGTGGCACCTCCTCCAGACATTCACTTCCGGATCTCTGCATTTCCCTCCCCACCCCCGCCCTCTCCTCTTATAAACGTCGCTTCCGGGTCACAACCGTCCTCTCCCAGACACAACCTACTTTAGGTCCTCCTCGCCTCAGCCAGCCGCCATCTTTGAGTCGGGCTTGTGGGACTAGATCTCTGTCGCTCCGTGAGCAGCTGATCCTCTGGAATGGATGTCTGATCATAGGAGCCTAATATTCAGCGTTCAGGAGAGAACAAGATCTGCGCTGAAGTCGAAAGGTCCCCCAGCAGTCTTTCCCCCCTCATCAAAGATGGCCAGCCAGGCGTCAACGACTCCTGTGAAGGTATGAGTCTCTAGTCTCCGAGGGGGTGTTCTCGCGTTGCGGCGCCGCCGACTTCCGGTGGCTCTTCTCGCGGGGATTGGCTGTTAGCGGTGTTGCGGCTCAGCTCGTGTGCAGTGGCTGTGGCGGCGGCAGCGGCGGAGCTCGGCACGATGGTGAGAGAGGCCTCGGCGGCCGCCCCGACCCCGAATTCTAACCCAAGCCTGAAGGGGCCGAACCTGAGTCCCCTCCCCAACCCCCCAAGCCTTATGATTCCACCGTTCCCCTGGTTCCACAGACCGGTCCCCAGCACTCCCGTCTCCGCATTGTGGCTTGGCGACCTCCCCCACCCCCTTCGCTACTCACACACCCGCTGGGGAGCGGCCCCGTTCCTGGCGCGGGGCCAGGTTCGGAATCCCCTTCCCTGACTTGGGCGGCCTCGAGACCCGCGGCCGGGGGGGGGGGGGGCGGCCCGGCACGTCCCGGCTCCTGGGAAGCAAGCGAGGCCGCGGGGGGCCCGCTCCGCCCTGGCGGAATTTAGGTGATGCTGGGGATGAGCTTCTTTCCTTATTCTCCACCTCGAGGCAGCAGCGAGGGCTCGAAATACTTTCCCTCCAAATTCTGCGGAGAATGTTAGAAGCAAATGCATTTATTTTGCGGAGCAGACACGGAACCGACCTTCGAGTTATAGTTGCCATTGCCTCTTCCCACGAATGGAGTGCTGCTGCTCCCCTGTTTTGTTTTCTGCTTCTCTTAATCATTTTCCTTAGCTCTATTTCCCCCCCACCTCATCCCCCTCCCTTAAAATTTCCTATATTCCCGCTCTTTTAATTTTATCACCCGCACATCCCCCAAATCAGGGTTAAACATCTAAAGAGATGCATAACTTAAAAGTTTGCAAATCAAGATTGCATTCATTTATGAAGTACTAAATAAGCCTTTTTTATTCTGAATCTTTTGTTTTAAGGTTTGGGGGATCTTGGTATAAGTGTAAATAAATCCTATGTACCCAAGTGCCTTGCAAATTACTTAGTGAGTTGGAGGAAAATACCTTCTCCACACTGGATGAGCTTTCTGATTTTCAATATTCCACTGTTGGTCGAATGTCTTAAATATCTGTTGTGTTAATAGAGCAAACTAATTAAAAAGTAAAGGTGCTTTTGCTCACAACTTGTTCCTGACGGACTAATGTTTAATCATCTTATGTTTATTAGTCGTTTAGAATTTAAAATGGGAAAACGTACTGAAATTGAAATTGAGCTAGTTTCGTTTTGAAAAACATTTGAAGAATTTTGAGAGTTTTTGTTTGTTTGTTTTTTAGTAGAACTATAGGTCTTCGGATTGTTCAACGGAAAAGGCTTTGGGTATGGTATTCAGTAATCATATACCCAAAAATACTTGTGGAGGGATAGGATTACTAGCTGGATTCAAATTTAAGCCTAGACACTTATTGTTTGTAGTCAGGTGATAATGCAATACTGCATTTAATTGCAAAACTTATCTTCGAAGCTTTTTGGAACAATTCTTCCCAGGAAGACTTTATACAGGACATAGTATTTGAGTTGGGTCCTAAAGGATGGTAGGAATTGAAACGTTTGGGGACTAAAATGTTGGTTTTAGACTTTGTCATACTAGATCATATTTGGGAAGGAAAGGTAGAAAAAAATAACTCAGTGCTAGAGTGAATTAGACTTTTGAGAAAAAAATCACTTAGAGTGAAAATAAAAGATTTTCCTAAGTTCTCTATTTAGCCATTTGTTTCCTTAGAAGGAATATAACCGAATTTGAGACTAAGGCAGTTGAATTTAAACTACCTCCAGTAAGCTCTACAAACAGCTTTGGTATGAAAATAAAATAAAAAGTGGTGTGTTTGCATCTTATACTTTTTAAGAAATGAGTATCTTTACTATAAAAATTATAAATTATACTACCAATCTCTCAGCTTAAGTTTGGTGAAGGTTTTAGAATTGGGTAAACCAGTAGTTTGAGTTTTTAGTCAAATAATGGGAAGTAAGAAACCTCATCATAAGGTGCTAGGATGTGATATAGATTGGGTGCTACAAGATTAAGTATTATAGAAGTTCAGATCTTAAGTAGTTTGGGAATTGGTTATCTAATAAGGAAGGTTTCCTGGAATTTGCACTGATCATGGTTTTTTTGTTTTGGTTTGTTTTGGTTTTTTTTTAACCCTTGTACTTCGGTGTATTGTCCCATAGGTGGAAGATTGGTAAGGGTGGGCAATGGGGGTCAAGTGACTTGCCCAGGGTCACACAGCTGGGAAGTGGCTGAGGCCAGATTTGAACCTAGGACCTCCTGTCTCTAGGCCTGACTCTCACTCCACTGAGCTACCCAGCTGCCCCTGATCATGGTTTTTGAAGGAAGAGTAATTTTGTGTGTGTGTGTGTGTGTGTGTGTGTGTGTGTGTGTGTGTGTGTGTGTATTTAAACCCTTATCTTCCGTCTTAGAATCAATACTGTTATTGGTTCTAAAGCAGAAGAGTGGTAAGGGCTAGGCAAAGGGGGTTAAGTGACTTGCCCAGGGTCACAGCTAGGAAGTGTCTGAGGCTAGATTTGAACCCATGTCTCTGGGCCAGGTTCTCCATCCACTGAGCCACCCAGCTGCCCCAGAAGAGTAATGTTTTGTCAGGAGGAGATGGCCAAGTAGCCCAATAACAGGGTGGGGGAGGGGCAGGGAACATATCTACTTTTGGGGAATGAATGGCCTGTTTTATCGAAAATATGAGGAAGTAGTGAAAAGATAGATTGTAGTAATATTATGGCCTGTATTGAATGCTGAGAGAATTGAAAGAATTTATACTTAGACTTTTATTTTAAGCTTAGAGATCATAAATAGCAATCTGAGCTCTGTCAATCAGTGGGCATGATAATCCTATTCACTATATCTAATATGTTGGACAAATCCATATACATGTGTTCTTTTATTGATCTTTTGTTTTTATGTCATCTCATCCCCATCCCACACTGACATTTCCTATATAACAAAAGAAAAAAAAAGTTAGCAAAACAAACATATTGACCATATCTATAGTATAGCACTTATTGAAGTGTAGTTTATGGACTCCTCAGGATCCTTGAAATCATTTCCCTTTTTAAATACTTTTCCAGTTATCTAACTGTTCAAGGCTGTTTTCTTCACCATAATTCAGGCTAAACAACATGTCTCTAGAATCTGAATACAGAAGCTATCAGAGAAGCAGTAGAGGATCCAATTGTCTTTTATTAAATCAGGCATTAAATTTGCAAAAATATGCAAATAATTCCATCCTTAACAATTTTTTAAATATAGGGTTTTTTTTTACTAGTTTTATTAGCATGTAATGTTTGTTTATTTTTTTTTAAACCCTTTACTTCTGTGTATTGACTTATAGGTGGAAGAGTGGTAAGGGTAGGCAATGGGGGTCAAGTGACTTGTCCAGGGTCACACAGCTGGGAAGTGTCTGAGGCCAGATTTGAACCTAGGACCTCCAGTCTCTAGGCCTGGCTCTTAATCCACTGAGCTACCCAGCTGCCCCCCTAATGTTTATTTTTAAATGAATTAAATACTTAAAAATTGATTGGTTTTCATTTCTAATATGGTCTTGATATTAAACAGAAAGACATTATTTGTTCTAAATAATTTTTAAGAATGTAAAGGGGTCCTGGACCAGAAAGTTTAGAATTGTTGGTCCTAAAGCACAGGCAGCATTCCACATCCATAATCCCCTACTACTCCATGGAAGAAGGGCAGTACATTTCCTCTTCTTCAGAACCAAATATTAATAATTCAAATTTCATTTTATCCCTTTGGTTTGTGTATTCTCTTTGTTTTTGAGTATTTTCCTGGTTATGATTACTTCAGCATTCATCAATTCTTAAAAGTCCTAGCTAGTTTCTCTAAATTTCTCTTATCCTTATAGTCCAAAGGAGATGAGTAATTTAATCATGATCACTTCACATAATTAAATTGTTTTCCATCATATTTATATTAATTTACAACTCCACCAACATTATATATGTAATGATGTGTATCATTTCAAAGCCTCTCCAGCATGAACTATGTCTGTCATTTGTTATCTTTGGCACTTTGTTGCATGAGAGATAAAACCTCAAGGTTATTTCCTATTGCCTTTTAATTATTGGTAAATTTGGAGCAATCTTTCATGTTGTTGTTAATAGTTGGCAAGTTGTTTTTTTTTTTAAACCTTTAACTTCCATCTTAGAATCAATACTATATATTGGTTCTAAGGCAGAAAAGTGGTAAGGGCTATAGGCAGTGAGGTATTAAGTGACTTGCCCAGGATCACAGGACTATGAAATGGCCTGAGACTGGATTTGAGCCCAGGATCTCCTGTCTATAGTCCTGGCTCTCAATCTACTTAGCTTACCTAGCTGCTCTCTGCCAGCTGGATTAAGAACTGTTTGACTGCAAACTTTGACCACTTATTTTTTACTGACATTTTAAAATATATTTTAGTCTTAAATTAGTGTTAACTCCTTCTGTTTCTTAAGTATCAGGCATAGAACAGATAAAATTGATGCAAGGTTCTTTTTCTCCTAATAAAATTTGCTATATCGATTTTGTTGTTGCAAAAGCTTTTCTATTTCATGTAATTGAAATTTTTTTTCTTGTTATTGCTATTCCTTGCTTAATATTTTCCCTCTTCAAGATTGTGAAAGTTATACTAACTTTAATCTTTCCCCATTTTTTAATGATGTGATCTTTTATAATTTTATTCTTTAGGTCACAACCCACTTGGAATTTAATTCCAATAAGTTAAAACATAACTTTTTTTGTCTTAAAGATGTATTCATCTAAACCTTTTTTCTTTTTTTTGGCCTAGTTTTCACTTAGAGTCGTGAAAACAGTCTTCCAATACTTTATCTTCTTGTTTATCACTCTACTACTTTATAGACAAGTATGATCCTAGTATCTAAGTCAGAGAGGAGCAAAATAAAGAGAACTATTGCTAGTGTCACTAAAATGTTTAGAAGAAGATAATATATCCGAAAAATTATTTGCTGATAATTTCTATGGATTTATTGCCAGGAAGCAAGTATGGCTAGAACAGCAGTTATTAACCTAATAAATTGTGCTAAAAACTAAACCACAAAACTGTAGCAAAAGATGGTGAAAAATCCTCTGACAACACAAATGACAAAAACTTTTACATGCATAGGCAGAAAAAGACCCATTTTAAAATAGGCTAAAACCCACCAATTACAACCAAAACTTAGCATTATTTGAAATGAGGAGACATTCAGTAGGTACGGGACTAAAACAAAGCAAGTCCTCATTACTATTTTGACATGGTTCTCAAAGTGCTATCAGATGTGAAAAACAATTTGAAATTATAAATGATGGCAAAGAAGGAGCAAAAATTATCCATAATTGTAGACATGATGATTTACTTAAGAAACCTTAGTCAGCCAAGGAACTAATGGAGATAATAAATAAAGTAGAAGGTTAAAAATGAAATTCCCAACAACAAAAATCAACATTTCTATAGAGTAATAAGATCTAGGAGGAAGTAATTAAAAAATAATAATTACAAAGTCCAGGAATTCATCTACCCAGACACACTGAAAACTTATAGAATACTTCAGAGAAACAAAAGATGACTTAAATAATTGGAGAGATTTTCATTGCTCATATTTGGGCTGTAACAACATAAAGAAAAAATGAATAGTGCTTAAATAACAGGTTTAGTGCTATGTCAATCAAACTACTTCGAATGTAAATTGAAAAGGAAAAAACCCTGAATACCATATAATTATAATTATCAAGGTTGACCCTTGAGAATTGAGACACTTCCTTTTCTCTGCAGATGTGGGGAGCTATGGGAGAAGAATATTGCATATCCTGTCAGACATAGTTAATGTGTTGGTAGATCTTACTGGACTGCTTTTTAATTTAATTTTTTTTTAAATCTTAGTTACAAGGGATGACTTGTTGAGTAACGGAGGGAGCGATTTACATTTGGAAATGAAGGTGATGTAAAAACAAAAGATGTCAGTAAAGATAAGATTTTTAAAAAAGTAAATCCCATAGTTTCAGCCAAAGAAATTAGCCAAGTATTAGTTTTAGCAAGATATAAAATAAATCCACAAAAATCATTAGTATTTTATGTAATAATGACAAAAACCAAGAGGAAATGATTCCTATTCCAAATAACTACAAAATATGACATTTGAGAGAATTAAACTACCAAAATACTTAAGACATATAAACACAATAGACAACATTTTATAGACATTAAAAAAACAACTCAATAATTGGAGAATAGGCATTGCTAGAATGTTGGGGCCATGGCAATATAATGTGTTAGTTGAAATTTTAACTTGCAGATTTATTGCTATACCGACCATATTGGCAAATTAGTTAACTTATAGAATTGGAAAAAGAATAGAATTCATTGGTGCAAAAGGTTTAGAATCTTAAGGAAAATAATGACAAAAGTAGTAATGAAAGGTAGGGAAATAGCACTTCCATCCCTCCAACTGTTTTAAAGTAGTGATCATCAAAACTATTGGGTCCTGGTTAAAAAATAGAAAAGTAGATTGATGGAACAGACTAGCTAAATCTGAGCTGCTGCTTGTTCTTAACTCCTGGCAAGGAAGCTCTTTCTACCAATGAAGTTTCAATTCTTCTGCAACTTTACTCTAAGAGTTGCCAAGGAGACTAAGGAAATTAAATGACTTGTCTGATTCACATAGCCAGTATTTGTCAGAATTTGAATTTGAATCCAGGTCTCCTGGCTCTGAGACAGGTTTTCTATTCGCACTATTCTGCCTGTACACTTAAATTAATAAGAGTTTTTATTTTTAGACTTCATCTTAGATAGGAAAAGACATCTTTTCTATCAGCTTACCCATTTGTACTTCAGGCATCTAAAGAACCCTCATAACGGAGTTGGAGGAAATGAGAGGCCATAGAGATTAATAGTCAAATTATCAACAATAAACATCTCCTTTGGGCAGTAAAAGTGCTTTACCAGAAATGTGGTAAAGATAGATAAAGAAAAATATGGTTTTTGGTCTTAAAGAATTTGGTCGGCTTAGGTGGAGTATGATATACACAAATAAGTAATAACAAATGAATAATACATAGGTAGTATAAGGAAAGGCTGGAAAGAAAAGAGAAGATTACAGAAGGCTTTGAATGTTATACAGAAGATTTTGGATTTTATCCAGTAGGCTTGAGGTCAGCAAACTTAATACTCAAGGCCCAAATCTGGTCCCATCTGTTCTTATAGCACCCTCAAACAAGAATGATTTTTACAATTTTTTTATGCAATAGATTTTTATTTAAAAATGTAAACACCTTTATTAGTTTTCATGCAGGCAAAACATGATTTATTGAAAAACTGAAAGATTTTGAGTATAAGGATGATGTATGAAAGGTAGTAGCTTATTTTCCTAAAATGTTAGTCTGTGTGTAGGGGGGAAGATGGATAGGAACTGAGGAAGTTATCAAAGTCATGTAACTCACCAGGTGATTTACTATGACTTGGGTTATGGTGGTAGCAAGAGAATAAAAAGGAAAGAACATACATAAGATGATTCTTTAGGAAGGAAGAGTAACAAAATTTTAGCCTCAGAATACAGAATCTAATTTGGAGGAATGAATGGTGGTTTTTATTTTCTGCCAAGTAATTGTTTCACAAGCCTTTAAAGAGAATCCAAGTCAATATGAAGTGCCTAAATCTTATATACAGTAACATAAATGTTCAGAAAATGAACTGTAACATTTCTTTATATCTTGGTAACAGTTGTTTTAGTTTTGAACACAGGTTTCAGATTATACTTTGATCACTCAGATTTTGCTAAGAAACTATATTGAATCTGCCCTTTTCTTTGCAGTCTCATACCATTTTGTTGGTACAGCCCACCAAGAGGCCAGAAGGCCGAACTTATGCTGATTATGAATCAGTGAATGAATGCATGGAAGGTAAGTTAGATTAGTCATGGTTATTTTTTTCTCCCTGCAAAAATTACTTCATATACATAGGATGAAAAGCCATGATACTGATTTCTTTTAAAAATATTATTAAAATCTTTTATTATTTCATCCTATGTATTCTCTCATCCCTTATAAAAAGAATTTAACATTAAAAAGAAGGGAAGAGGGATGGTATCAACAGAACCAATTAACACATTGGGGGGGAAAATCTGCAATGTTCCCCACTTAAGGATCTGGCATCTATAAAGGGGTTGAGGTTGGGGGGTAGGGTGTCTTCATATCTCTTATTTGGAGTAAGAATTTCTAAGAGTCATAAATGATGTCTTAAAGCAAATAGTATTTTTGTACATTCCGGCTTTATGGAATTCACTACCAGCCAAATGGCCTTTTTTCCTGCAAATAATAATCACAGGCAAAATTATGCTATCTATAGGTAAGAATAGAGAGCACCATATAAAGCCCTATCTATCATCACCCTTTTGATATGCTATGATGACAGCATCATAATGGAAACTAATAATAATATTCATTTTAAAAATTTAATAATCCATTTCATTTAGGTACATACAGGCTAGATTTAGTATGTATTGGAGTTCATTGCCAACATGTCTGTTACATTATAGTTCCTAACTTTTGTCAGCAAATGATATATTTCTCACTTTCTCTCAAAACTGTTAAGACAACAGCATTTTTTAGCCATACGTAGCACCTTAACTCTTTCCCAAAATGCCTGTGATTTGTGGAAAGAGGTTCAGCTTAAAGCTAGTCTTCAGTCTAATAAATTTAGGTACCAGTTGAAATACTCTTGAAGTAGATTATTTGATTAATCACAACCATAAAAGTAAAGTGTATATTAGCAATGCATATACATGTATCACTAGTATTTTATAATTGAACAAATGCTCTTCATTTGTAGCTCTGCACTATTTTATCTTGATTACATTGGCTCTGATACTTTTTCTTTTTTTTTTTTTTTAACCCTTACCTTCTGTTTTAGAATCAATACTAAGTATTGGTTTCAAAAGGCTAGGCAGCAGGTTAAGTGATTTGCCCAGTCACAGTAATCTCATATCTAGGCCTAGCTCTGTTGATGAAACCATTTAGCTGCCCATTCTGATATTCTTCTAATAGGAAAATAAACTTTGCATACATTATAATCTTCAGAAATAAAGCATTACTAAAACTAATTGGTGTTACTGAAATTAATACTTCATTATTGTTCTAAAGATCTATGTATTCATTGATATGAGTGAGTACTAACTCAACTAACAATTCACAATCACTCTGACTTGGGAGATGATCTTTGTAAATCATCCGTGGCCACAATATACCACCCTGTCAGTAGGGTGCTTGGTAGGGCTTAGTATAACCTTTAAGAGCTTGCCATAATAAGGCATTAGAGAAGGATCTTACTTGCTAAAATAGCAGATTGTAGGTTTTGCTTTTTGAGAGCCTCTTGACAATTATGACTTGCTTTTGATGTTTAAATAAGTGATCTATACAGTCAGTTATAACAGGAGTTGACAAACTTCTGGCACCGGCCACCTGTTTTTATAGTACATTATTTGCTAACCCCTGCATGATGGTATTGATAGTCATGAGGATATTAACTTAATTAAGCTTAAGACCTTTGTAAGTGAATAAAATATGATACTTTTCCCAAATTGCCAGAAGTGTTAAATTCATTCAGAAGAATATGGTCTTTTGAGGGCAAGGGAGGATTGCCTTTTGTATATTTATCCCCAAGGCATTTAATAATTGCTTGTTGATTAATTTCGTTATTCCTTTATACTAAAAGAGCCTTAGAAAATAAAAGTTGGGAGTGGGGGAAAGTTATTCCCACATTGTGAGGTTGAGGAAAGTTTTCCTACTTCAAAGGTCTTGTTTTAAATATAAAAAATGAAATTAATATCTGTCAAAAATGAACAATTCCCTAATTCTGCTAAGTCACTTGAGCCTAACTTTTATGGTGATGAATCATTTTATCTCGTTACCATTTAAAAGCAAAACAGAGGGGCAGCTGGGTAGCTCAGTGGATTGAGAGCCAGGCCTAGAGACAGGAGGTCCTAGGTTCAAATCTGGCCTCAGACACTTCCCAGCTGTGTGACCCTGGGCAAGTCACTTGACCCCCATTGCCTACCCTTACCACTCTTCCACCTATAAGTCAATACACAGAAGTTAAGGGTTTAAAATAAAAAAAATAAAAAAAGCAAAACAGAAACCCTTCTTGAAAGCACCACTGTATCTTTTGTTTACCCAGATATTAATCACTGTTTATAGCACACTTAAAAGTTTGCAAAGTATTTGGCCTAGATGCATTATTTCATTTGAGATTGATAGCAGCCCTATAGATTATACAGGAGTTATTATTATCCTTAATTTTACAGACTAGGAAACGGACTCAGAAGGGTTAAGTGGTCACATACCTAGTCACATACTAGGTGTTGGGGTTATTTATTTATGCTCTTTTCTTATGCTGCTGACCCTTTGCAGTAACTATATCTCCAACTCTGCCTTTAGAACCCTCCCTTGTTTCAATTAAGTAAAATCAAACAAAGCAAAGCAAAAAACTATAGTGTTTTACATCTGAAAATGTACTTCCATACTTAAAGTTCATCTCTACTGAGAGGCAGAAGGCTTGTTTTCTCTTTGGTTATCAGAAGTCACAACCTGACATTGTTAAGATTATAAAATCTTACTGTGTTTTCTTTATTATTATGGTCGTTAGTTATATAATTTGTTCTCCCAGTTCTGTCTAATCTGCATTGGTTCACATGAGCCCTCCCAAATTTCTTTTAAGTTTTGATTATCTGAATGAGAAATTCATAATTTCAGTAATATTTCATTACATTATTATATCACAATTTGTTCATTCACTAGACAACTCCTTTGTTTCCATTGTTTTTTAGAAGCAAATTACAAATAGTTCTAGAGTTTTTACACACACACACACACACACACACACACATCCCTCCCTCACATATGATCTTCTGATCTCTTTGGGATATGTGCTGAGCTGTAGTAACTCTGGGTCACAGGATATTTATTTTTGCATTAGATTTGTCTTTAGCAATACAACTTAATGTGACAAATGAGAGAAAAGAAACAATTCTATGTATTCATCATCTGCTTGATCAACTGAATGATGAATCCCTTTTTAGACTCAGGTCCTTTTCTCTGAACTTGTCACTGTGGTAAATAAAGATATTGCATAATTACTAGCAATGTAATTAATTCATGAAAGTAAGGAACATTTGAAACTGATATAAAGCAGAGTGATAAACCCAAAGCCAACCAAAGTAAACTCAAAAATATCCCATCTTCATAAATTTTATATTAGCATATTATGTAGTACTAAACCAGAAATCTGTGTAAGATCTCATTTCTCTCTTTCTAGGAGTTTGTAAAATGTATGAAGAGCATCTGAAGAGAATGAATCCCAACAGTCCCTCCATCACATATGATATCAGTCAGTTGTTTGATTTCATTGATGATCTGGCAGATCTTAGCTGCCTTGTGTAAGTACCAGCTACCAATGTAAATGATTAAAATTTATATTTTTTTCTCTTTTTTTTTCCTTCTCTCTACTCCCAAAAATTACTGATTCAGTTCAGTACTATAATTTTGTACATTATCTCATTCTATACAAGTTCTTTAATTCATTTATTTACCGTTTAAGTAAGGCTCATCATCCCATTTTATACCTTAGAATTAGAGACACTGGAACTTTCTATAGATTTGTCTGATGAATGAGTAAGCAGAGAACTCATATTAAAAGTTAATTTATTCTTCCCATTCTTGTTCATGTATTGTCTTAGGGTTCACTTGGCATTTTTGTTCAAAGGCATTCTGGGTTTTTAAATGAAAATTACATTATTCTTCAATACCATATAAAGAATAGGTCAAAATGCACAAGATCAGGATGAAATTTAAGTAACATTAGCTGTTAAAACCTTTTGCATATACATTTTTGTTTAACATCTAATATAATGACATTAGAAAATATTTGTCTTCTATATTAGTAGTGTTTAATAATCCTACTGTTTATTAGTTTTTTGTCTCATTTCCCACAATTTTTTACATTTTCTCTCTTTTCACTTTGCCCCCAGTGTTAACAATTCTTATTTTCATAATATTGTAAAGTTTTGCAAGGTATTTTTCTTGCCATAACCTGATCTAGTAGTACAAATATCCCATTTTTTATGAATGAAGAAACTGGGAGTTGGTTAAATGACTTTTTCTCAAGACATCTCAAGACACTGGAGTATGATTGGGTGCTCTAACTCTACTACCCTTGTTATCCATTCATATAAATTTAGAAAACTAAGGCCATCCAAGTTAGTATCTCCAGCCCATTTCAGTCATTGCTCAATGTCCATATCATCATTTACTCTTTCTTCACTTTTGTATCATTATTCTTCATTTAGACCAGTGGTTCCCAAACTTTTTTGGCTTACTACCCCCTTTCCAGAAAAAATATTACTTAGCCCCCTGGAAATTAATTTTTTTTAAAAATTTTAACAGCAATTAATAGGAAAGATAAATGTACCTGTGGCCATCACCCCTACCCCCTGGATCACTGCAGCACCCACCAGGGGGTGTGTGGTTCCCACTTTGGGAATCACTGATTTAGACTCTGTCTCTTTAATCCTGTCTTCTAATGTTGACCTTTCCATCTGCTTACAAATAGTCATATCCTTTGAATTCTTGTTCTTTTCCTCATCCACTACTCTGATCTCTTACCCTCTTTTGTTGTTAACTTTCTTGGGGAAGTTATCTATACCAAATGTATCTATTTCATTAGTACCCACTATATTCTCAACTCTGAAATCAATTTCTACCCCTACTTGTTTACTGAACTTGCTTTCTCAAATATCATAGATGACTACTAAATCCATTGGCCTTTTTTTCTTTTTTTCCAGTTATGATGCAGCTGTTCGTACTGCTGATCAGCCTTCTTATCTCCTTTCACTTAATAAGTAGTCATATTTTCCTGGTACCCTCTATTTCTCTAAATGCTCCTCTGATTCCTTTATTGGCTTCTCATCTTCTGATCCTTTTATATTGGTATTCATAATGGTCTGTTCTTGACCTTTCACATTCTTTATATTCTATTTTTTTGGCAATCTTATTTCCATGGCTTCAACCACCAATTCTATGCGGATGTGTTCCTTTACTATCCCAAACCAAGCTTTATCTTTTTCCCTGTGAGTTGTTCTATCTTAACTATTTTTGTCCATGTATCACTATTCACTCTCCCAGGTTCTAAACCTTAGCGCACTGTCTTTAATAACTTCCTTCTTTGTTACATTTCATCCAATTCGCTGATTGCATATCAGTAGCATCTCCTGTATCTCTTCCTTCTCTCTCTCTCTCCCTCTCCATTTCTCTTGATCCTATCCAACTATTTATCAGCTCTTAGTACTATCCACCAGAACCCCTGCAATAGCCTCTTGAGAGGGCTCCTGGCCTTTTTTTCTTTTCCTCCTTCAATCTATACCATTCCCAACATTTTTCTTTTGTATAAATATAGTCGTATTGTTCCTTTTCAAAATGGTTGCGTACTAAGTAATTTCTTTTGACTGGCAATTAGTGTTCTTTGAAATTCTCTGAAATTTGGTTCAATTCCCTTTTCATCTTGAAAATCCAACAAAAATATAACAACTCTGTGTTTTGCTCTGTGCTGTGTGCTTCTTCCTCCCCACCCCCCATTGAAACTTCCTGATTCTTTTATCATCCTCTAGTCAGTAATGATCTGTCCTATCATACTTTGCATGGCCCTTTGTTTTGTATCTGTTTCACCTATATATATATATATATATATATAGTTTGTTATAGTTATTTATGTTTGTCTTATCTCCTTAGTGAGATTATAAACTTCATGATGGCAGAGACATTACCTCAATTAACTTCATATTTCCCATAGAGGTAGAGGTATATCTCCTATATGGTAGATGCTTAATAAATTATCCATTAGTAACTATTAATTTTCATTGCCTTTATTCTTGAAGATTTATCAAACCTGATAGATAACAGTTGTATTGTTTAGTATACAGCTATCTTTATGATTTTCTCCCTACCAAGACATATTGCAGGTTTCTTCATTTAGACAACATTTCTAATGTTGGATGTGAGTGGCAGCTTCATTTTTATAGAGGGGGACAGTGAAGCATTAAATATAAGATGAAATAATCTTTACAAGTGCAATAGTCATCACTGGCTGAAACAAAATTTGAACCTAAGTTTAACTCTTATCTACTGGCAGACTTGGATCATTAAAATTACACAGTGCTCAGTTTGAAGGTTTTGGGTACTTTTTGTATTACTTGTATTTTCGTATTTTGTATTACTGTATTTTCTTAGTTTTTTCACATATCTTAACATTTGTAAGACCTCGCAATACAATAATATTCTATTACATTCATTTACCACAACATATCAATCCATTTCCACTCAGTAGGCATCTATTTTGTCTAATTCTTTGCTACACTAGGTATTTTGGTCTTTATTTCTAACTTGGATCTCCTACTATAATGCTTAGCAATAGGATCTTGAACTCAAAGAATGTTGACATTTTCCTTACTGTCTTTAGCATAACTCCAGATTGCTTTGCAAATAATTATACAAATTCATAACTACTACCAGTTCATATATGTGCCTCTTTTTCCACAGCCCTTCCAACATTTGACTTAATTCTCATTTTTTGCTAATTTGCTGGACATGAGGTAAAAACCTAAGGAGTTGTCTAGATTTACATTTCACCTATTAATAATTAGAAGCAATCTTTGCCTATGGTTATTTGTTGTTGGGGGCGTCGTTGAGGTTTGCTTATATCCTATGGTTCAGGCACTGTGGCTCACTCCAAAGTATGCTATTTCCTCTGTGCTTATTGTATATGGATCATAGGATGAGACTTTAGAGTAACAACAAACTTTAATGTACTTTAGCTTTTTCAAATGAGGCCCAACTTATTTGTTGGGAGGTTATTTATAGACACATATTTTATAACTTTAAATTTTATAATGTATAAGAGGGAGGCACTGTAATAAGATGGGATAGAGGACCAGCTTCTGGCCCTGTGACCACCCTGGACAAGTCAAATTTCTCAGTGTCCCAGATAGTAAAGTAGTAATAGCTAATGCTAATTTCTTAGTTCCTTTTTTTGAGTTACTTCTAATTAGGGATAGCAGTAAAACTAGGTAAGATCAATACAAATTTTACTATTCTGGTTTCATCAGGTTTGGTTAGAAAATTTTTCAAGAGACATTTTGATTATTAATCACCATATAGCTTGCCTTAAATTAGACATTACTATTTTTCAAATGGGAAAATCACATAAGCAATGGCCTTGGTCCTGTATATGTGCACTAAAAGTAGTTTTAGGGATGGTGGGGAAAGTAGTTGTCTTTCTTAATTTTTTTAATTAAAAAAAAAAAACTTTTACCTTCCACCTTAGAATCAATACTATGCATTGGTTTTAAGGCAAAAGAGCAGTAAGGGTTAGGCAGTGGAGGTTAAATGACTTGTCCAGGGTCATACAGCTAGGCAGTATCTGAGTTCAGATTGAATCTAGGACCTCCCATCTCTAGGCTTGGCTCTAAATCCACTGAATCACCTAGCTGAACCCCCCTCCACCTCTTTTTCTTTAATTTGGAGTACAGTCTTTTGAATTAAACCCTGGAACAAGTCCTGTTAATACATTTAGTTGTGACACACTTTAAAAGTTATCTTTTCTTATATAGATGAAATTTTGTGCTAAATATATCCTTGAGCATAACGTTTTGAGTTTATCATGTATAAGGTACTATGCTTTTGGAGGCACAAAAATGAGTAAGAAATAGTTTTTACTTTAACAAAAGATGAAATAAGTAGGATGAGGTATAAAAAATTACTGTTGATTTGGAAAGACTTCATGAAGATAAGTAGTATTTGAGTGAAATATTCAGGAGTGGAAATAACAGATTTTTCAGAAAGGACATGGATGAGGGGAAAGGCAATTAAGCTGGAAGAAACTACATGAAAAGACAAGGAAATGAGATAACAAAGGGCATGTTTAGAGAATGCTTTCATTAGTCAATAAACAGATGTATAAAATACTGATGAGATAATGACTTAATTATATTCTCTGGTAGTACTGGGACACAAGGATTTTCAATTCAAATATATCAGACAGTTGGTAAGCTCTGTGCATGTAAATGTATGTGTTAATTGACTGAAAACTACATATCTATAGGCAGTATTAATTTTTAGACCACCTAAGTAGTTGACACATCTGAAATCACTAAGCAGTTGACTGGAAACTACTTTTGCAAAGAAATATGCTTAAGGCTACTAGGAAAACCGTACCTGACAGGATGAAGGAAAAACATGAGCCACTTGTGTTTACTTGTGGTTGATGTTTTAGATCTTTGAACATCAGCAAAGATTTGTTTAGCTTTGAATATATATAACTTCCTAAGGCAGCTGCCCAATGCTTACGTAAATAAAGCTTTACTAAATGCTTATGACTTTATTTCATTTATTTATTTGTTGCTTTAGAGTAACTCATTTCTGGGGACAAAAACTATAAGGAGAGGGAGTGATAAATGTATTTCCTATCTTCACTGTAGAGTGTATGCTTCTTGAGGGCAGAGACTTTCTCTCATCTTTCAGTGTCTTAGATATAGTAAGTGTTAAATAAATGCTTGTGGGATTCAAAAGTCAAGATTTTGTATCTTCTCCACTGCTTAGCACAGTACATTGCTCATTGTGGGCACCTAAATATTTTAATATATTAGGGAATGTAGAGTAGTGAAAGATGGTGACATCTTAGGGTTTGGTTGTAAGCTTTTGTGAAGATCAGAATAGGGGAGGGAGGGACGACAGACTCAAAGGTATACTTTAGCAAAGTTAAAATGAATGGTTATGTGTAAAGTGGGTTGAAAGTGAGGAAGTTGCAGTTGTCCAGGTGAAAATAATAAGGCTGATGACTCTGAAAAAGGAATAGATGAAAGATTGTGGAGGTAATTTCCACAAGATTGGCAACTTTGGCTGCCAGGAGAGTAAGGGAGGAGTCAAAAGAAGTGACTGGGTGAAAGGTAGTAACTTTTTTAAAAAGTCAGAAGAAAGATAGTTTTGAGGGGGATATTTTCAGTTTTGGACCAGCAAGTATGACATTCACATAGAATTGTCTGCCAGGAAGTTGAAAATGTAGCACCAAGCTTGGGAAAGAAAGTTTGAACCAGAAATAGAAATTTGGAAATCTTATGCATAGAGGTAATAGTTAACTCCACAGTAATTGGAATTTTACAAGAGAAGAAGAGTGGTCAGAGCACTAGAAGGAGAATCTAATTTGTGTAGGTATTATAGAACTTGAAGGATAGCAGCAAATGGGAAAATGTGTTGCTGTAGAATCTCCTGACAGGTTTTTAAAATTATGTTCACATTCTTTCACATCCTGCACTGCTTTTAAGAAAAACTAGATCAACAGCACTTATTAAATGCCTAGAATTTTCTAGGCACTGTGTTAGGCAATGAAGACTTCTTGCCCTAAAGGAGCTTACATCTCTCTTTTGTTTTTCAATATTTCCTTTTCTTAAAATGAGACTAATAAGGTTCATGTGTGTGTGTATATATATAGTACTTGTTCCCCTTATGTGAAAGAACAAAAAAGGATATTTTTTTAAAGAAACAAAAACTGATTGGAAGGTTAAATATGGGGATTTCTCTAAGCACTCAAAGCAAAGTGCACCTCTGCAGATCTATTATATTCCCACCAGATGGTGCACATTGCTTGTAAAATGCTGATTCTTCATTATGTTCATGAATAATCCCTAGTTCCCTGATGCTTGCTTTTCATTCATACTGTGATTCTAAAAATAAATTTGATATTTAACCAGCTAGGTTTCAGTTTTAGGTCAACTTAAATATTTTCCCCAGTTTTTCGAAACTTCCAAGGCTCTAAAGAGGCACCTCAAGTTTTAATAACTTTCTTGTCCCTAAGTAGGACATTACTGCTAATGATAGTTCCTAATTTTCCCTTTTTTTTAAAGATGGATTATAGGTGATTAGTTTTACTATCCTAGGCACTCACTTCTTCACTTTTTTTCATGGCAAATGCTAAAAACTGGTTCTGAAGTTCATTTACACTTTAATAGAAAAACATTTATGTTGTCTATGAAGAACATAATGACCATTTTGGAAAGTGTTCTTAGTACTAAGTATAATTTGTACATAGCTTTCTGCAGCTTATCTCTTTATTATTGTTCAGTTTCACTGAAGGTCTCTGTTGGCCTCCATCAGCCTGACTCTGACCAGCTTTATTTATACTGGGGATGGGAGAGAGGCACACTTTACCCTAGTAACCTTGCTCATCACTTTCTGTTCCCCAGGTATCGAGCAGACACTCAGACATACCAGCCCTACAACAAAGATTGGATCAAAGAGAAGATCTATGTGCTTCTCCGTCGGCAGGCCCAACAAGCTGGCAAATAATCCAAGTGGCAGCCTTTTTGGGATGGGGGGGAGGGCTTGGAAAACAGGTGTGTACAGTGTGCTGTAGTGGGAGCTTTGTATTATAGAAGTCCTGTTTCCATTTTGTTACAATCTAGCCAAGGTCGAATATATTAGAAGATTTTTGTCTTGATCAATCTTGAAGCCCCTGTCCCTCCCTGATTTCTTTTTCTTTTTTACTAAAAAGTAGCTGAAAATTTCTCTTCCGTCAGTTAGCACTTGGTTACAGTTCTTCCAGCTGTTCATATCTGCTTCATAATGTTCACTGTACTTACCCTTCTGTGGGAGGATTTTCCAGAATTTAGTTATGTCCTCAAAACTCAAAGGCTTAGAGAATACAATAAATGCTCTTTAGTTAAGTTTTCTCTGAGTGCATTTTTTTTTTGTCTATGAGTGTGCATTACTGTAAAACAAATTTTACTGGCTATGCCACTAAGAAGGAAAAATAGCACATTGAACTGTGAAAGGAACATATTATTGCTTAGGTTATATCACATTAAGAAGCTTTTACCTCATTTCTCTGGTATACTAAGTACATCACAACTATTATTACCATGTTTATGCCTCCTGCTTGAAATCTCTTGATTCCTAGAGAAGGAGACATGGGACAACAGCCAATCCACATTTTCTGTTTCTTAGCTTTGCTTAAGTAATTTTGACATGAACAAATGTCCTGGCTACACAACTTAGGATTTTTCAGCATTTGAGCGCTAATTAGTTACCTACCATATATAGAAAATGAGATGCAAACTACCAATTAAAAGAATAAATGATAAATTATTATTTTTTTAAATTTAACCTTAGTGTGCCTGACTGTTAATTTCTCTTAATCCACATTTTCTAGTTCTCTAGAACTAGAGTTTTCAAGTTCCCCAGTTTGGAAAAACATCAGAAACTAGGACTTTTCTCTAAATTTGCTACATTCTTTTTTATCTTAATCACAATCAAGTGATAGATAAGGTCTCCTTGACATTGGCAGCTAACAAAATCTTATTGAACATCTTTTGTAGTAGGTCAGGGGTCAGTAGATTTCAGCCTGGGAAGAATGGTTTTTACATTTTAAAATAAAGCTTTATTGTGTTGTGGAGATCAAATGAGATAACTGTAAAGCGCCTAGTGCAGGACCTGGCACATGATAAATACTATACAAATGTTGGCTGCTATTGTCGTCATTTTAAAATTTTTTTTAAAAGACATTCTCAGTGGATTTGGCCTTTGGGCTATAGTTTACCTACCCCTGTATTGGCCGACTTTCTTATGAGTGAATCTGTGTGCCAATGACCCTAGTACCATGGTGGTGAGCCTATGGCACATGTGCCAGAAGGGGGGCAGTCAGAGCCCTCTTTGTGAACATGCACACTTGCCCCAGCACAGAGTTCGCCAGAGTTCATTACTAGTAAGCCATAGTGGCCCGGGCTGCTCCCCTCTCTCTCCACTGCTCCTGAGGACATTTCTCCCATCACCGGCCCTTCTGTCCAGCAGCCCAATGGGAATACTTACTCTCACCTCTGTGTGGGTAAGATGTGAGGGTGGCAGTTTGGGCAACTAAAAAGTTTGCCATCACTGGCCTGGTACTTCATTTACAAAGACCCACGGCCTTGTCATTTTTCTTTGTTAACTTTGAGCAAAGAACCAAAATATGTGAGCCATTAAAGCTTAGCAATAATTCTATAGGAAATGAGTGTGCTAGAGTAGTGCCAAATCCAAGTAGAGCTGGATCACTGCAGGTTGCATTTTGGCTTAGAAAATCACAAATAACATGGGAAGAGCTCAGAAAGCTCTCACATCAGAGGTACTAGTCTTCCCTGAACATCCTATATATGCCCCCCAGTTGTATATATCCAAGGGTATGCACAGTTTTATAGCCTTTCGGGTGTATTATGGAGCAGAGATCTAAAGAGATCTGGAGTGTCAATAGAAACTTGATTCATCAGTAAGGGTGTAATGGTCAAAGCTGTGAGTGGAGTCAAACAAAGAGCAGAAGATTAAGGACAAAATCTTGTTTAAAAGGGAGTGGGAGGATAGTCAGAAAGCATTTTATTAAGTACTTATATGCCTTATTTTTTTTAAATTTGTATCCCTAGCACTTAGTTGGTTACCTAGTAAGTGATTAATAAATAACATTTAAAATTCACTCCTTTGTTTATTCATTCACTTGCTATGTATCAGGCCCTCTCCTCAGGGCCAGGAAATCAAGAAAGACAAAAGGCAGTCACCTCAGGGAGCTTACATTCTAATAGAAGTACATTTTATACAACAGGTATAAAAATAATTATATGTAAGATACATCAGAGTAAAGTTAACCTTAGAAGGGAAGGTTCCAGCAACTTGGGAAATGGAGAGAAGGGAGCATAAGGATAGGAATGGCCTCCTTGCAAAGGTGGGATTGGAGTTTAGTTTTGAAGGATTCTAGGGAAAATAAGAGGGGGAAGGGAGGGATCAGGGTATTCCAAAGATAGAGGATAAACCAAACAAAGACAAGGAGATGGAGTGTATCATATTAAGGGAAAGGCAAGTAGGCAAGTGTAGTTGAGTTATAAAGTTCATGGAAGAAAGAAAAAAAATCTGGGAAAACTGGGAAAGCACCATATTCATTCAATCAGTCAATCACATTAAGTACCTATTATATGACAGGCGCTATTCTAACTATCGAAGTACATATTACATAATATATTTTAAAAGGATATGTGACCTTAAGATTAAAGGTTATGCTACTAAAAATGGGAAAAGAAACATAATAGACTTCCCACAGCTATAAGTAGTTGTATTTTTTCCACTTAAAATTCTTACCTTCCATCTTCGAATTAATACTTTTTATTAGTTCCAAGGCAGAAGAGCAGTAAGGGCTAAGCAATGGAGGTTAAGGGACTTACGCAGAGTTACACAGCTAGGAATATCTGAGGCCTCATTTGAACCCAAGACCTTCCATCGACAGACCTGGACCTCTCTCCACTGAGTCACCTAGCTGTTCCCTTAGGAGATGTATTCTTAACCAAACAAAAGATAAAATAGATAACTTTGATTACATGGAACAGAAAAGCTTCCATACAGGCAAAATGAACACACACAATATAAGAAGGGAAGTTGTTAAATGGGAAAACTTTTTTGGTATCGAGAGTTTTTCACTCAGATCAGGTTTTGGCATGCAAGACTTATAGGCAATAACTATATATGACTAATTGCCCAATAGATAAGTGGTTAATGAACAAAGAGTTCTCAAAAGAATTTCAGAGTATTCACAACCATATGAAAGAATGCTATGAATCACTAATAACAGGAGAAATTCAAATCACTGAAGTTTAGTCTCACACCCTATGGATTGGCAAAGATGACAAAAAATGGCAATATTCATTGTTGGAGGGGGCTTGATAGGCACACCAATACATTATTGGTGGAACTGAAATGAACACCTTTTTGGAAATAAATTTCAAATTATGCAAATAAAATGATTAAAATATTCATGTCCTTTGAACTAAAGATTCCAGCAGATGCCTATCAATGAGGGAATATCTAAATTGTAGTACATGAATGTAATAGGATATTTCTGTGCTCTAAGAAGTGATGTGTTTGACGAATACTGAAGTAAACAGCTATGAAAATAACATACACAGTAAGTACTACATTAATGCAACTGGAAAGAACCAGAAATTCACCAAAAAATCAAGTGAAAACAAGCAAATTTTGTAATTTGCTTGACTCAATTGAAGAGATATGAAAGGATTCCTGTAAATGTACCCCTTTGTGGAGGTGGGAGATTCACAGGTTTTACACATTGTACATGTTTTTGGATTTTTTTCAATGTATTGGTCAATTGTGCTGATTTTATTTCCTCTTTAAAGAATACTCTTTATTATTTGAGAGAGATATCTGGGAGGGGATATAGGAGGGATACTGGGGATAACTATTATGATGTATAAAAAACAGAATACATTAATGAAAACTATTTTTTTAGTTTCAGAGGGCTCCAAAAGGGCTTTTCTTTATGTGGGTGATATCTACTAATATTTACCATTTTAGAAATTAAAACTGATATAATTTATTTAAAAAATAATAAACCTTAAGAGGTTTACTTTATTTATATACAAATTTATTTAACACAGCTTATGTAAATGATAGTTTTATGAAAAATAACTTTTAAAAACAAAAATAGTGAGAAAGGTAACATTGTTTTACATATTTTTGAAAATCTGTTTAATGTCTTGCTTAATGGAAAAAATTGGATCTTCATATCTATTTTTGCATTCAATCTATTGTGATATATTGTTTTGGCTGAAGTATATGAAAAAAACCGGCCTTACACAATAAATACTTGGAAAAGTGATATTTTAATAGGCAAACAGCACTTTAGTATTATTATGAAAATTGTTTTGACTTTGCAGACCTTTCAGGGGAAAGAGTCCAAGGACCATTGTCAATTCTTTCCTATTTTGTACAGTTATTTACAGGTTTTTTTCCCCCATTAGACTGTGAGCTCTTCAAGGGCTGGGATTATCTTTGATTTTTCTTTGTATTGCTAGATCTTAGCACAGTAAGTAACGAAGTATGGTCATGATAAATGTTTATTGACTGACTATGAGAACTGTTGCCCTATATAAAATCACTGGTCCAGTCTACACTCTTTTAAAAAGAAACTAAATTTTATTTTATTTTCAAAGTTGAACTTTTTTTATTTCCTTCTTCTTTCCTCTGCCCCTCCCTTTCCACCGAAAAACAAGAAGAAAAAGATTAAGAAAATTCCTGCTACAACTATGCATAGTTAAGCAAAACAAAATGTCATGTTGGCCATGTCTAAAAAACTGACAAAACAGGCACTCTGAATGTATTGGCTCTTTGTCAGGAGGTGAGTAGCATGTTTCATCATTAATCCTTAGGAATTGTGCTTGATTCTGATGTTATCAGACTTCCCAAATTGTTTGGTTTTTTAAAAATATATTTTGTCTTAATCAATTAAGATCTACCTTCTCACTGTCCCACTCTGTCCCCCAAAGAAAGCCCAAGAAAAACAACCTCTTATAAATAGATATAGTCAATTAAAACATTAAGTATGTCCTAAAAAATATTTGTCTCTTTTTGTATTCTGAGTCCTTCATTTTTCTGTCAAGAGATAGGTAGCAAGTTTCATTGTCAGGTCTTCTGGCATCTTGGTTGGTCATTATGCTGATATTATTGGCCAAGTAAGTGATTTTGTGATAAGGAGTTCCACCATATCCATATGCCATTAACTAGTTTATTCATTCTCCAATTTATTGGTACCTCCCCCAGATTCTCATTCTTTGCCACTCAAAAAGATAATAAATATTTTTGTATATCCTTAGAATGTGGTTTGCTTAGAACTAATCCCTCCTTTAATTTACTCACCTTCTAATTCCCCTTTCTCCCTTCTTTTTTTCCCATTGAAAAAAGTTGAGTCAAATGTATTCATTAACAGAGAGCCAGGCTTACAGATGGGAAGTCCTAGGTTCAAATCTGAGAGCCAGGCCTACAGATGGGAGGTCCTAGGTTCAAATCTGACCTCAGACATTTCCCAGCTGTGTGACCCTCGGCAAGTCACTTGACCCCCCATTGCCTAGCCCTTACCACTTGTCTGCTTTGGAGCCAATACACAGTATTGACTCCAAGACGGAAGGTAAAGGTTTAAAAAAAAATGATATATAATTGCTAATATATATATATATATTTTAATGCATTATTTTTTTTTTCAAAATTTTAGGTCCCCAATGCTTTCTATCCCCTCTCCTCCCCACTGAGAAAGCAAGTGATATGATATCAAATATACATGTGAAATCATGCAGAACATATTTCCATATTAGCCATGTTGCAAAAAAAAACCAAGAAAAAATAAAGTGAAAAAATTATGCTTCCATCTGCACTCAGACTTCATCAGTTCTTTCTTTGGAGATGCATAGTATTTTTCATCATGAGTCCTTCAGAATTGTGTTGAATTGATTGTATTGATGAAAGTAGTTAAGTCTTTCACAATTGATCATAGTTACAATATCACTGATACTGTGTTCGACGTTCTCCTGGTTCTACTCTCTTCACTTTGCATCAGTTCATTTAAGTCTTCCCAAGTTTTTCTGAAACCATCCCCATACAATGGGCTATCACAATCATATATCATAGCTTGTTTAGTTGTTCCTCAATTGATGGACATCTCTCACACTCTTTCAGTTCTTTGCCACCACAAAAAGAGCTGCTATGAATATTTTTGTACAGGTAGGTTCTTTCCCTCTATATCTCTTTGGGATACAGACATAGTAGTGGTATTTCTGGGTCAAAGGGTATGCACAGTTTTATAGTATTTTGAATGTAGTTCTAAATAGTTCTCCAGAAGGGTTGGATGAGTTCAAAATTTCACCAACAGTGTGTGTGTCCCAATTTTTCCATATCGTCTCCAACATTTGCTATTTTCCTTTTCTATCATATTAGCCAGTCAGAGTATAAGGTGGGACTCCAGAGTTATTTTAATTTCTCTAATAGAGAATGATTTAAAGCATTTTTTCAGATAGCTTTGATTTCTTCATTTGAAAACTATCTATTCATATACTTTGACCCTCTTGTTCAAGAATATAAAAGTAATTTCCTTTGATAATGTCTTGTAATATGATGTCTAGGCTTTTTTTTTTTTATTGTAACTTTCAGGTAATCCAATAATTCTTAGATTATCTTTTCTGGATCTATTTTTCAGGTCATTTTTTTCAATGAGATATTTCATCTTTTCTTCTATTTTTTCATTCTTTTGACTTTGTTTTATTGTTTCTTGGTGTCTCATGAAGTCATTAGCTTCTATTTGTCCAATTCTAATTTTTTAGGAATGATTTTCTTCTGTGAGCTTTTGAACCTCCTTTTCTGTTTTGCCAATTCTACTTTTTTAAAAAACTATTTTCTTCATTGGATTTTTATGTCCCTTTTCCCTTTTGGCCAGTTCTGCCTTTTAGGCTATTTTTTAATTTTTGCATTACTTTCATTTCTCTTCCCCATTTTTCTTCTTATTCAATTTTTGAACTCCTTTTTGAGATTTTGCAGAGCCTCAGACCAATTCCCATTTTTCTTTGAAGTTTTACATGTGGCTGCTTTGATCTCTCTTTTCCCTCTGAGTCTATGCCTTGCTTTTTTTAAATCGCCATAAAAATTTACTATGGTGGATATTTTTATTTTTGCTGTTTGCTCATTTTCCCAGCCTTTTTTTTGTTTTGTTTTCTTGTTTACTTTTATCTTAAAGGTGGACTCTGTTTTCAGGGCATAGACTGCACTCTCTTAAACTTCAGTTTTTCCTTGCTGCTACTTTCAGTTCTAGTTCTGGGTTTCTGCAAATTTCAATTCTTCCAAGATAGTATGATAGCCTGTGGGGTGAGTGCTCTGAAAGCCACTTCCCACTGCTGATGCAGTCTCCTCCAGGGACTGCTGATGGCTTGCAGGACTCAGGGCACTGTGAAATACCTTGTGCTGGGGCTCAGGACCTTCCCTCTGGTCTTACACAGGCCAGGTGCACTGAGCATTGCCCTGCCCTGGGATTTGGGCAGGGTTCTTGGCCTCCCTTAGACTAGAACCCACCAGGCATGGACTGCCTTATGCTAGTGTTGTGCTGCAGTTCCGGTCTTCACCACCAGTTCGGGTAGAGGTTCAGGGTCTCATTCTGGGCCTTCATCCCAGAGTATTGTCGACTGCTCTGCAATGGAACTTGGGGCTTCATCACAGATATGGACTCTGGGCTTCCCCTTTGGCTTGAACAGGCCAGGATCCATGGCCTACTTTGTGCTAGGGCTTGGGGCCTCACTACAGGCTTGTGCAAGGGTCTAGAACAAGGGTTGGCAACCTTTTTGGCCGTGAGAGCCATAAATACCACATTTTTTAAAATGTAGTTTTGTGAGAGCCATACAGTGCTCAAAGTGCGCACTCCTGCAACAGCACCTGAAAAAAAAATGACTTTATGGCTCCTGCAGAAAGAGCCATATCTGGCCCTCAAAAGAGTCAGATATGGCTCGAGAGCCATACGTTACCGACCCCTGATGCAGAACCTCAAGGGGTGGAGTGCTCTGCTGTTGTCTTAGGCAGGGTCTTGGGGTCTCGAAGTTAGTTTGGAACCCGGAGCAATAGGTGGGAGTGGGCAGCTTGGACTCCTTGGTGAATGACTTTGCTTTTGGCTCTCCTCTCACCTTTGTGAAATAGATCCTCTCTCTGTCTACCTTTCAAGTTGTTTTCTGCAGGAAAATTACTTACTTCCTCCCCTTATTGGTTCTGTCACTCCAGTATTCATTTTGAGGCACTATTTTAAGGCTGGTTTGAGAGGATTCTCAAGGTACTTCCAGTTTTCCCTGCTGTAACTCCACCATCTTGGCTCCACTCCACTCCTTCTATCTGTTGTGAGGAGGATTACTTAGTTATTATTTAGGAGATCTAGCAGGAAGGGCTTGAGAATTCCAAATGGAATGGGGAAGCAGGAAGTGTGGTCTCTCTCTCTGAGACAGACTCCATTGTGGTTGGGACAAAGTTGTAACTGACCCTGAGAGACCTCAGAGGAAGTGGAGTTTGTACCCTGATTCCCTGGGATCCTGAAAGAAGACTGACATCTACTTGTGGGAGATTTTGGTACAGACTATTAATCCCAACCTGAGTTGCTGGTTAACTTGGGCTGGGTTAGCTCCCAGAATCTACCACCTGAAAGAGTACACAGGACTCTGCTGTGAGGATACCCACTTCAGTCCCGCTATTCTCTGGGCCCTGTTTTGCTTAGGTCTCAGTTGAGTGTAGATAAGTCTGACCCTGTGGTTTGCCCTTAGTCTGGAAGTGTAGAAACCCCGATTCCCATCCTTTAGACCATAGTTCCCTTAATTAAATTTGTTATAAACTCTTGTCATTTGCTTGCTAGTTTCCACAGGCCCTTGTCTAGATGGTGCAGGGAGACAGTTAGGCCTAACTGTCACTTTTGTCACCAGACATTTCCTTAACAGTCTCCCTAACTTGTTTGGTCCCCCCTACTGTCCATTCCTGTGAGTATTCAATTGGGATTAAGTGACTTGCCCAGGATCATACAACTTGAAAGAACCCAGGTCCTCCTGACTCCAGGTCTGGCACTCTATCTAATGTGCTATGTAGCTGCCCATTATCCTACTACTTCCATACAATATTTGCATTTATAGGGAGGCAGCCTGCTGTAGAAGATAGAGTCATGATTTTAGAATCTGGAAGACTCCAGAACAAGTCTTGCCTCTGACACCTAGGATGTGTCACCCTAGACAGGTTATATAATGTCTTGGTGTTCCAAGCAATACTTAAGACTTTGACTTGCTGGGAAGGTGCTGACCTGTATTGATAGATTAACAAAATCACAGACCTATATCTGTCCTAAGAAAATAATTAAGATATATTGCCTTCCCTATTCCTGTTTCTGGAAATTCATTCCACCAAGTGCCAGAAAAGACATTTTCCAATTAGTCTGTCTGGTGCCTAAAGCCCCACAAGACCACGAGCTCAGAATTGGAAGTACAACAGCTTTAATTCTCCTTTATTTTGACTTGTCCACACTTCAGGTTCACAAATGCACTGTCCCTCTAACACAATATGCTGGAGTGCTGAGTTATGTCAAACATGTTTTTAGAATGCATTGTCCTCTAAGGTGGCCCCAATTATTTCACCCATTTCATTCTGGTCAAATAACAATGCAAATAAGTTACCCACTCTATCTATTGCTGCAGATAGGTGTCCTGAATGCCATTTGCAATGCCACATAAAGAAATCTTGCATATTACGGAGGGGTTGTTTTTCCAAACAGAATTGTATGGGTTGCTGATTGTGGCAGTGATTGCTTCAGTTTTAGAAAGCAGATTCTTTTTCACATATTAATGGACCTATGGTCATGTTGGCTTTTTCAAAGCATTTCATTTACATATCTTAATTGTCTCTGGGGGAAAGTCTATCTACTCAGTCCTTTGAGTTCACCACTATAGAATTCGATGAACAACTGTGCTATACTCTTATTTAATTTCTACATAATCCCAGTTTTTTTAAATTTTTTAATCATTTATTAATATTCATTTTTAACATGGTTACATGATTCATGCTCCTACTTTCCCCTCTCCCCCGCCCCGCACTCCCCCCACCCATGGCCAATGCACATTTCCATTGGTTTTATCATGTGTCCTTGTTCAAGACCTATTTCCAAATTGTTGTTAGTTGCATTGGTGTGGTATTTTCGAGTCTACATCCCTAATCATGTCCTCCTCAGCCCATGTGTTCAAGCATTTGTTTTTCATATGTTTCCTCTCCTGCAGTTCTTCCTCTGAATGTGGGTAGCGTCTTTACAATAAATCCCTCAGAGCTGTCCTGTGTCATTGTATTGCTGCTGGTACAGAAGTCCATTACATTCGATTTTACCACAGTATATCAGTCTCTGTGTACAATGTTCTTCTGGCTCTGCTCCTTTCGCTCTGCATCAGTTCCTGGAGGTCTCTCCAGTTCACCTGGAACTCCTCTAGTTTATTATTCCTTTTAGCACAATAGTATTCCATCACCAGCATATACCACAGTTTGTTCAGCCATTCCCTAATTAAAGGACATTCTCTCCTTTTCCAGTTCTTTGTCACCACAAAAAGCACAGTTATAAATATTTTCGTACAAGTCTGTTTATCTATGATCTCTTTGGGGTGCAAACTCAACAATGCTATGGCTGGATCAAAGGGCCGGCATTCTTTTATAGCCCTTTGAGCATAGTTCCAAATTGCCAGCCAGAATGGCTGGATCAGTTCACAGCTCCACCAGCAATGCATTAATGTCCCAATTTTGCCACATCCCCTCCAGCATTCATTACTCTCCCCTCCTTTCATTTTAGCCATTCTGCTAGGTGTGAGGTGATACCTCAGAGTTGTTTTGATAATCCCAGTTTTTTAAAAATGTTTCACTACCAGGGCAGCTGGGTAGCTCAGTGGATTGAGAGTCAGGCCTAGAGACAGGAGGTCCTAGGTTCAAATCCAGCCTCAGCCACTTCCCAGCTGTGTGACCCTGGGCAAGTCACTTGACCCCCATTGCCCACCCTTACCACTCTTCCACCTATGAGACAATACACCGAAAGTTAAGGGTTTAAAAACAAAACGAAACAAAAAAAAAATGTTTCACTACCATTCAGAATAACTAGATAAATATGCCCTATTCTCTCATCACAGTTGTCCTCTCTGAAAAACTGAGCTGGGACATGTTTGAATCACCAAGGAAAGCTTTTTTCCTGTGCTTTTTATTTCACAACCAAGAAAGGAAAAGCATAGAAACAGAAATGGGCCAGATGTGTCAGAAATGCATTTAGCAAGCCCTATTGCCTGTCAGATTCTGCAACAATCCAAAACAGATAATGTTCATTTCCACGGGATCTGCATTTCTGACACATACTAATGATCTTCAGCATAGGATGAAAACATAGAAATGCAAACTCAGTTCTGAATTTTAATAACTTAAGTTGTCTCAATGTCCTTCCCAACTGCTTTTGACCTGGCACAGTCTCATGAAGCAAAAGAGATATTTCTCACTTTTTAGTGGCTTTGCAAAGCTGTCCAAAATATTATCAGTTCTCCCCTCAGAGCAGACATCCTCACAGGGCAAGATTACACATATTTTGGAATGCATAGTTCCAGGACTTTCAGGTGACCATAATCATTTTTACTCATTCCATTCTGGTCAGTAACTATCTAAATAAATTGCCATCTCTATCTGAATTGTTCCTGAAAGTATCCTGAGAATTCATGACAGAGTTAGGCAAGGTTGGAGTTTTCATAAAGACTCAATGGATTGATTCTTGGCAGCTGTTTTTGTCATTCTTCCTCTGCACAATGAAAATTTTTTCCCAGCTCTTCAAGGACTATCAGTTCCCAAGATAGGAGTAATCTTTGCTTATTTGCATAATTAAGTCTTTATGGAATCAATAGATTTTCAAGTGACCGTGCCTGGTTAGTCACAGGGCTAAGATGATGAAGTAAGTAGTAGGGAGCATAAAAAAAAAAAAAAAAAAAAAAAGCCTTATTATTTTTTTTTAGAAAGTTAAATGACCGTCTGGCCTTTGTTTGGACAAGTTAACTTGTCAATGGCCAAGTGTTATATTGAATCTCTGGGAGCTTGAAGTTCACTTTTGATTGACAGATAAGTCAGTTGGATAGAATGTTCCCAGAGAGGAATGCGGGACTCAGGAGAGAGGGCAGTTGAGAACCCTGGCAGAAGTTCTGGGCTTTTTTCCTGTTCTGAGGCTAGAGATCAGTGTGGATCCTGGTCTTTGGGGGATAGAGAGTTGCAAATACTACCCTGCAAGCTCCTCCTGTATTTCCTGTATCATTATCAATCTGTACTTGACCACCATCTCTGTGTCTACTGCCCCTAGATATTAGGAGTTTCATCATCTTGGCTATCTAGGCCTCCCAGGGCCCGGGAGGGATCCGGGAAGTGGGCAGGAGATGAAGAAGAGGGTGGAAAGGGTGGATATATCTCAACTGATAAAGCTTAAGATCTGCAGAAGAAGAAGCTGAAGATTTCCCAGCAGTTTACCTACTCTGGTTTAGCCCTGGCCAGGCCGGACCAGAGGGAAGCTATCATCTTGATTCCTTCATTTGCCTGCAGTTAGAGATTCATTAGTAGCAATTTAAAGTAGGGTCTCCTAATACCTCAATCCCTCACCATTATCCTTCTTACCAAATATATTTAAAGTTTAAAGTACCTTCCTGAATTGGGTTCTAAAGCTGATTTTGGGAAGGGAGTCATGCAGTCAGATTATCAACGTTATCCCAGCTGAAGAGCCCAATAATTAATAACAATTAACCCAGGTGGGTCCTGCGTGGGCAACTGTTATAAAGGAGAAATACCATCTTATCATCTCTCTGTACATCGTCTTCATATACATCAAATAGAGTTAGTGACCTCCTTTATATAACACGTTAACTTTCATGGTGGCTGGTTGCACCTCTAACCTGGCCAGTCATCTTGGAAATACAGTAAATGTTACTCATTACAGGGAAAAAATAATAATGGATGTTTACATAGTGCTTTAAATTTTGCAAAGCTCTTTATACAGATTACTAAATTTGAATCTCAACTACTCTGTGAAGTAATCAATAAAGATATTATTCCCATTTTATAGATTAGAGAACAGTCCCAGAATGGTTAAGGGTGTCCATAGTTACACAGCTAAGTAAGCTTCAAAGACAATATTTGCACTCATGCTTTCTTGTCTTTAGGCCCAGCATTCTATCCACTCTATGATTTTACTTATCAATGAAATTGTGATAAAAGAACATCTTTTCCTAATATTGGAAAAACAAATGGGAAAACATTGTCTATTGATTGTGAGCAGGACAGAATATTAACAGATTTCAGGAGTTAAAATAGGTCATTTTGAGGGAATGGTCTAGTCCAGCTAGAGGCAGCTAAAACCTGAAAACATGAACTTGAATCCAAACTCAGATACTTACTAGATATGTGACCCTGGACAAGCCGCTTAATCTTGCTTGCCTCAGTTTCCTCATCTGTAAAATGAGGAAATGGCAAACCACACCTAGAGTCGGACATAACTGAAACAATTAAACAACAAATCTGGTCTAGAGACTATCCTTTCTTCCCTCTCCATCATGGTTATTGTCCAGTCTCTTCTCTCTTTATTAAATTTTGTGAAGAGGGCCATTTAATTTGTGGTGCCTCTCAGTCCAGGAGTTTCTTTACAATGCACTGATTGATCGCTTCTGGGCCTTTTGGCTAAGTTCAAATGTAGTACAATGCACTGGTAGAAAACAGTGAACAAGTTAGCTTCTTGGAGTGCATTGTGAGCTAGATTATCTCCAATACCTGACAAGGAATTCTGATGGCCATCCATTACCATTCTCTTTTCTCATTCTTCTGGTGAAGGAAATCTGGATCATTGGTAATGGATGAAAGAAATATTGAAGAGAAAAGGCAAGAAGTGTCGGCTTTCAGAGAAGCAATGGTATTTAACTTTAAAACTGTTTCATTACAGATAAAGTAGAAATTTGCAATTTGCATGTAAATATACTAAAGATTCCTATTTTGTAAATTTAGATCTAGCCCTGAACAAAAACCTTATGAAGAGGTCCCCTCTCACCACAGGCAATCCTGACTTTTCCTATAGTAATTGTCAGTTTACAATAAACAATTCTTTGCTTTATTTTTTTTAACCCAGTTTTTAGGGCAGTTTTCTAATAAAATTAGTTTCACCATTGTATCTTTGCTGATATAGCATTCTGGGTCTCTCACACTGTTCACCCAAACACAAATTTGATATGGACTTGCAAATGTTAGGGCTGTGATGTATAAAGAAGACTTATTTGCCTATGTGAGAATCTAAATGTCATTGACCAATTTTGAAACAACAGTACCATTTGACATCCACCTTGCCAACCATTTTTTAAGATCAAGAACTCTCAGAGATAAGTGAAAACAAGAGCTTCTATTCACTTAACAACCTTGGGCCGGTCTTGCCTGACTAATGCTGGCATTTCAACTATTTGTGTGCCTGTATAAGATTTCCAGTGAATAAATGAATGAAAAAAACCACTTATTAATAACTTAACTATTTGCCAACAGCTATGCTAAGTTCTGGGAATAAAAATACAAAAGTAAGTCAGTCCCTGTCCCCTTGAGGAACCTGAATTCTAATAGTAGAAGACAGCTTTCATGGACATAGACAGCTTTTCCTATGGGAGAGCTAGAGTCAGAAAGGCAGAAGGAGAGCAGCAGAGGTTACACATGCATAATGGCCTAGTTTGGAGAGAAGATGCCTGATTCTGGAAGATAAAATGAAATTATATCTGCAATAAAATAATATTTGCAAGATAAAATGAAAAGTCAGCTATGAAGCCCATAGTCCCATTCATATGCCATTCTTGGACTAGTTGGATGAAGATAGACCTAGAAACTATCCCAGGGCTAGGCCATAAAATGTAGGCCCAGGGCCTGGGACTATGTAAAATAACATATTTTAACCTGTACAGGGTCACACAGCTCTGATCACTTCTTACCTGGGCTATTGCAATTGCATTCTATTACAACTTCAAGCCTTCTTCTCTCCAATCCATCCAGTTAACTCTGGGATCAAATATTTTGTTACTATTGTTTAGTTGTTTTAGTTGGGTCAGACCTTTTTTTAGAGTTTTCTTGGCAGAGATATTGGAGTAGTTTTCCATTTCCTTTTCTAGCTCATTTTACAGTTAGGAAATTGAGGCAAACAGAGTTAAAGAACTTGTCCAGGATCACATGGGTAGGAAGTGTCTGAAGTTGAATTTGAACTCATAAAGAATAAGCCTTTCTGATTTGAAGGCCTGGCACTCTATGCATTGCACCACCTAGTTTCCCAGGATCAAATATAAAATTCTCTATTTGCCATTTAAGGCTTGTCCCATGTTGACCTCTTCTGACTTTTTAGTTTTCTCACCCACTACTCTCCTCCCCACATTCCAAAAGGCAATCACACCGGGCCTCATTGCTTTTTCACTTAAAGCACACTTCAGCCCATCTCAGGGGCCTTTGCCCTGAGTGTCCATCATGCTTAGAGCATATTTTCTTTTCACTTCTCAGAATTCTTGGTTTCCTTCAGACTTCAGTTTTCCCCCTAAACTTTTATCTTCTGTCTTAGAATTAATACTATGCATTGGTTCCAAGGCAGAAGAGCAGTAAGGGGTAGATAATAGAAGTTAAGTGACTTGTCCAGGGTCACTGAGGACACAAATCTGAGTTTTAAGTATTACCTGCTATAGAAAGCCTTTCCTGAGCCCCCAAACTACCTGGTAGTGACCATTTATATAGTGCTTACTGTGTGCTAAGCACCATACTATCTCATTTGATCCCCACAACAACCTTGTGAGGTAAGTGCTTTTTTTTTACCTCCATGTTACATATGAGGAAACTGAGGCAGACAGAGGTTAAGTGACTTGCCTAGGATCATACAGCTAGTAAATGTCTGAAGCCACATTTGAACTCAAGTCTTCCTGAGTCCAGATCTGGTGCTCTTTCCATTGTGCCTCCTAGCATATTTATGTTACAATTATATTTTATGCATGCATGTACATATATACATTTATATGTATATATATATGTAGTACAATGTAAAAAGGAATTCTTTATTCCTTTTTTAATTTACCATAGAGATGTGTAGGGATTAACCAGCCCACAGTGACAGGAAGTAGGAACTGAGGAGTCCCTTGCTGGGCCAGTGTCAGTTGGTCAGGTCTGTCAGTTGCTGACAGTTAAGGCAGGCAGTTGCAGGAAGTTGGCTCCTGGGCATGAGTTGGTCTTTGGGGATTGGCTGCTGGGGGTGTGGGTTGGTGGTTAGTTGGTGGTTGGTGTTTAGTTGCTGGAATATAAAGGTGGGCCTGAGCTTACTGAGAGGGTTTTTGGCTTTAGCCTTTAGAGGGTTTTTGGCTTTTGGTTTGGACTATTAGGGGTTTTTCCCCCCTTCCTTGAACTTTTTGGAAGGTGGCTGGTTGTTGACAGAACTTATTGGGGTTGGATTAAATACTGGTTGGGTTGGTTTTGATTGGGCTGGATTGGGTTGGAACTTTGTGGGGTGGTTGTTATTAGCAGTAGTTATAGGAAATTTTAGGTAGTAATTATAGGCAGTTATAGGTAGACTAGTATAGACATTTGGAAATTTTCTTTCTTTACCTCTTTTCTATATTTCTCTCCTTTACTATATTCATTTTACTATATTCTTTTACTATCTTTATTTTAATTAAACTAAATTGTTAATTGTTAAAAGTTGCTAGAAGTTTTCTTTTCTCTGGTTTAAAGGGATAATATTAATTTACAACTCTACTATATTCTCATTAAAACTTAAGTTATTAAAAACTGCTCTCTTATTTTGTCAAAACCCCTATTTTAACCCTTACGACACATAAGTACATGTTATGTCCCCATTGGAATATAAACTCCCTAAAGGCAGTGGCAGTTAGTAAGTTCCTCAAAAGCAAAGATGGTCTTATTTTTTGGCTTATGTCCCCAGAAATGAGCACACAGTAGCCCAAGTCCATGTCAGGCTAGTTGATTGATTAATCAAATTAATAAAAATTAAATAAATTTGTGGCAACTATGTGGCTCAGTGGATTGAGAGCCAGGCCTAGAGATGGGAGGTACTGGGTTCAAATCTGGATTCGGACACTTCCCATCTGTGTGATCCTGTACAAGCCACTTTAACCCCATTGCCTAGTCTTTACTGCTCTTCTGCCTTAGAACCAATATATAGTATTGAATCCAAGATGGAAGATAAGGGTTTAGAAAAAAAATTAAAGGAATCTCTTTCTTCTTCTTCTTCTTCTTCTTCTTCTTCTTCTTCTTCTTCTTCTTCTTCTTCTTCTTCTTCTTCTTCTTCTTCTTCTTCTTCTTCTTCTTCTTCTTCTTCTTCTTCTTCTTCTTCTTCTTCTTCTTCTTCTTCTTCTTCTTCTTCTTCTTCTTCTTCTTCTTCTTCTTCTTCTTCTTCTTCTTCTTCTTCTTCTTCTTCTTCTTCTTCTTCTTCTTCTTCTTCTTCTTCTTCTTCTTCTTCTTCTTCTTCTTCTTCTTCTTCTTCTTCTTCTTCTTCTTCTTCTTCTTCTTCTTCTTCTTCTTCTTCTTCTTCTTCTTCTTCTTCTTCTTCTTCTTCTTCTTCTTCTTCTTCTTCTTCTTCTTCTTCTTCTTCTTCTTCTTCTTCTTCTTCTTCTTCTTCTTCTTCTTCTTCTTCTTCTTCTTCTTCTTCTTCTTCTTCTTCTTCTTCTTCTTCTTCTTCTTCTTCTTCTTCTTCTTCTTCTTCTTCTTCTTCTTCTTCTTCTTCTTCTTCTTCTTCTTCTTCTTNCCTTCTCCTCCTCCTCCTCCCAATGTAGAAATTCCCACAGCCAATGCAGACCAGCCCCTGTTCTACAGAACTGGAGAATGTAAGGGTCTTACCTTGGGTCACACAACCAGTGAGTGTCAAAGGCAGACTCAAGACTTCTTCTGGACTCCAAGGCTGATTCTCTATCAGCTCTGTCTCAGTTGCCTCTTAAAACTGTGACTGTTCCTGTTGTTTAAAAGAAGATGTCCAGGTAAAAACCTAGGACAGTTACAGCCTCCTCTCCTAGGTTCTTTATTTCACTTGGACCACATTTCTGAAGTTAATCACTCTCCTTTGGGCTTCACTAACCCTCTAAAAAAAATAAGGTTGATAATACTGAATTCTGACAAATCTGCTTAAAGGATTTGACAACAAAGAACAAGAACGGATTCTAGTAAAGTGCTCAGCAATTAAAAAAAAAAAGCTATTGATTTGGCATTCTGAGATCACCCAACATTGAATCATCATGGCTAAGCTCATTCTGGCTTTCCCCTGAATTCTCTTGGGAGAATTTCAGCCTGATACAGTCCTGCCCTGAAAGTCTGTACAACATTTGAATTCTCAAGTATAGTATTTAGACATGCATAGTAATTCCTCTGTGGGCCATGACAGAATATAACCTACCCTATTTTTTCTAACTTTCCATTCCAGGTTTGGATGTTATATAATTGGCTCCCTACTGGCTCTGACTTAAGGCAGAACTCTGCCAATGTGTTTGATTGGGCACACCATTAGCAAAAACATTTTTATAGTAGGTACACTCAAATGTATGTTTATTTATGTAAATATTAATTATGTATATTATAAGATTTATTAAAAATGAAAATTATAAAAGTATAAAATAAAGATAAAATATTTGATCTTAGATTCAATGAAGAGCCATGGAGTTCATTGAGTTGGGAAATGTTCCTACATTTTTCTTTTAAACCCTTACTAAGTATTGGTTCCAAGGCAGAAGAGTTGTAAGGGCTAGGTAATGAGGGTTAAGTTTCCACACAGCTGGAAAGTGTCTGAGGCCAGAGTTGAACCTAGGACCTCCTGTCTCTAGGTCTGGCTCTCAATCCACTGAGCTACCGAGCTTCCCCCTATTCCTACATTTTCAAAGAGGACCAATGACTTCATGGGATGATGTCTTGATTTGCTCATGAATTGGATTTAAGTGAGATAGAGTTGCTCAACGTCATTAGGCTTACTGTCTATTCCAGAGTCATCAAAGTCTAGTGGCAAGACAAAAGTCAAGACAACTGGTGATGGCCCAGGATGGGGTGACTGACTTTAGTGTTTCTTGTGTTTGACCAAGCTATAGGTCTCCATAGCAGCAGCTTTCATGGCCACTGGAACAAAGTTGTTGTCATCAGCTCATTCTACTGAAAGAAGTCTTCACATGCTTGGGGTAAATATTGACACCCACCACCCCCAAGAGTCATTGATGGAGTTGAGGCATGTCAGCAGTTTCTCTCAACCTGGGTTATCCTATCTGCAGAGATGGTTTTTCTAGGTGAGAGTTGGGTTTTCAGGACTGCTCATCCATCTTTGGTGGACAAATAACAGCTAAAAATTGTGCAATAAGATCACATTGACAACTGTGTGAAAGATGGTTTGGAGGAGGGAAAGATTTGAGTCAGAGAAACCAATTAAAAGTCTCTTGCAATAGTCCAGGAGAAAGATGGTGAGGGCCTTGAACTAAAATGGTGGCTGCGTGAGTGAAGAGAAGCTGACAGATATGAAAGATGTCAGGCAATCTGTCAAAAATCATTCATTAAGCACTTTTGCAAAGTGCTGGTGATACAAAGAAGGGCAAAAAAAAAGTTCTGAGAGCAGAGGAAGTGGACACAAGAATTGTATATTATTTGAATTCTCACTGTGTATTTCCATTGGCTTCAAACCAGTAGTCATATTATAATATTGGAAAGTTCACATTTGAATACATATGCCTCATGGGATTAATTTTTTCTGTGTTAGTCTAGACCTAGCTGCCCTATTTGGGTGGAAACATTTACTTTACCTAATTTTCCCCAATGGCCTTTTCTCGAATGGCCACATTTCTACATCTTCATATGCAGGGTAATACTGTGATGGAGCCATAAGACACTTTGGGTCCACTGAGGAAAAGCAGCAAAAAAGGCAGGTCTGGAATCCTGTTCTGAGATCTTTTGGCAAGGCCTGATTTCTAAGCAGTAACTACTGGCCTTTTGTTAGGAGCCAAGGTTAGTTTCAAGGTAGAAGCTAACATATTCCTCAAGTGGACTTGAACTGTCTGGCCTAACTCCTCTGACATGCAAAACCTTGAGTTATAGCTACAAGGCTCAGCTCTGTTTTAGGCAAGAGACCTTTAAGCTGTATCTTCATGGACACATGTATGCTAGGACTAAAGACCCTTTGTATTTTGTGATTTTGTGATAGCCAAATCACACCTGAGATCTCCTTGCTGTTTGGTAGCCCACAACTCATGACAACCATGTCGTAATGTCTATAATTCCTGATTGGCTTTCAATGATGTAATGCTTCTTTAGTAACTAGAACAGTATCTTATATATATATTGGACCTGTATGCTCAAAAAAGAGGAATTCGTGATCCCATTCATAGTCCCCTCAATCCATCCATATGGACCTCTTTGCTCCCTTCTCTCCCCTCTCCCCTGACAGCCAGTCTCTGGAAAGAACTGGCTCTTATCAGTGCTGTACTAAGTTCTTTGACTTGTCCTCTATTACCAAAGAGCTTCCATTCTTTTTTTTTAAATTTGAAAATTGTTATTTAATTAATTAATTTAGAATATTTTTCCATGGTTACATGATTCATGTTCTTTCCCTCCTCTCCTCCCACCCCCTCCATAGCCAATGAACAATTCCATTGGGTTTTACATGTGTGTTGATCAAGACCTATTTCCATATCATTAATATTTATATTAAGGTGATTGTTTAGAGTCTATATCCCCATCTACCCATGTGATCAAGTAGTTGTTTTTCTTCTGTGTTTCTACTTCCACAGTTCTTTCTCTGGATGTGAATAGTGTTCTTTCTCATCCCTCAGAATTGTCCTGGATTATTGCATTGCTGCTAGTAGAGAAGTCTGTTACATTCTATTGTGTCACAGTGTATCTGTCACTGTGTATAAGGTTCTCCTGGTTCTGCTCCTTTCACTCTGCATCAATTCCTGGAGGTCTTTTCAGTTCACATAGAATTCCTTCAGTTCATTATTTCTTTTAGCACAATAGTATTACATCATCAACAGATACCACAATTTGTTCAGCCATTCCCCAATTGAAGGGCATCCCCTAATTTTCCAATTTTTTGCTACCACAAAGAGTTTGGCTATAAATATTTTTGTACAAGTCTTTTTCCTTATTATCTCTTTGGGGTATAAACTCCGCAGTGGTATGGCTGGATCAAAAGAGCCTCCATTCTTATATGCAGTTGCAGGAACCTTCTATCCCCAATCATCCACTTTGCTCATGTTCCCACCCAAGTTCAACCCTGGTCAGTCCATCTGCTTGCTAGACTGGCAGGCTCCTTTTTAGAGGTGGGACCTCCTATATGCCCAATGGTTTTCTTTATAGGTGACTGAACAGCAAGTTGGAAATGGATGTTCCTAGCCTTGGCAGCTTTAGTATAAGCTTGAGAAGCCTAAGTACTGATTGCCCAGATTGGGCATTCTGCAATACCCTTCTTGGAGCAGATCTTGGCTGGTCAGAAGTTTGAGTTCTCAAATGGGTTGTTGCTCAGTTATACCTAAGCTAAAAGTGAAATGTCAATTCACTAATCCCATATATGTCGCAGGAGTCTTTATCTCCTGGGAAAGCATAATAGGAATCATGGATCATGTTTTAAATACATGTCAAGCTGAAGCAGGAAGAAGGGAGACTTCCAACTTTTGTCTTTCTCATTCTAAAATTTATATTGGAGACCATTTGTTATCCATGCTGCCCCACAAAGAGTTTTTGTTTACAATTCATGACAGATCTATGTTACTTCTATTTTGATTTCTATATCTCCCATGTAGTTTTTTTTTAACCCTTTCCTTCCATCTTGGAGTCAATACTGTGTATTGGCTCCAAGGCAGAAGAGTGGTAAGGGTAGGCAATGGGGGTCAAGTGACTTGCCCAGGGTCACACAGCTGGGAAGTGTCTGAGGCCAGATTTGAACCTAGGACCTTCCGTCTCTAGGCCTGGTTCTCAATCCACTGAGCTACCCAGCTGCCCCCTCCCATGTAGTTTTTATGTTTAATATTAGGGGAGTAGAGCCAGTTAACATTTAGGGAGTTATCTTTTTTAATCTGAGGTGCCCAATAATAGGGATATAGGATTTTTATTCAAATATTTGGCAAAGTACTTTTAATTCATTGTGATTGCACAAGACCAGGGTTAAAACAGCTTCTATGTCTAAGCAAAGAAAATTGTCTATGTATTGGCCTGCATGGTCGGGGGTGGGAAAAGGGATAATTGACTACAGTTGTAGTTATTGTGGTTACTTGGGGCTGGAACACTAATGGCTGTGGTAGAAATATATGTTCCATGGTTATTATATGTCATTGTATATGTATCTGTATAGTATACAATCTTAATGTGTACACACCATTATGATTGCAGTTGCAAAAGTGTCCCTTAAGACAAGTTTTAGACCAGTGTGTAAATGGAATTAACTCTAGCCCATTCATAGTCGAAAATCTACTCATCCTAGGCATAGAAATGATGTCACCCTCACCTTCCTTAGTGGGGAGGGGAGACGAGTTACCCACACGTGACAACAAGTAACAAATCAAGAATAAGGGACTGCCCTTTGGGCAGTCCAAATCAATGTAGAGACTGCCATTTGTCCATTTGAATTAGAGGTGGACCCACAGGAATTGATGAAAGACACTATCTCTTTAAGTATGTTAGTTACTTCCTGTTGAGGCAGTTCCCCCTTCAAACTCGGTGCTGAAAGGAGCTCCTGAGACCACAGAACGCTTACACTCTGTATCCTCACATGGGTAAGTTAGGCTGACTTCCTTGGCCTACCTAGGCCTCTTCTAAACTCTGCCTAAGCAGGCACCAGCCTATCTGGCTGTTAGGCCTTATGGCTTGCAGCTTCATTTATTTAGCCTTATAACCTTCTCTCTCATCTAGGCCTGACCAGGTCTGGACTAGCCTCTCCCTTTCTCTTTATTCCTATACTTTTACCTTCCTGATTGTAAATAAACTTATCTCAACCAACACTGACTTGGGTCTAATTTAATTATGGAATCAATCTGAACTGTTTATTCCTGGTGGCCACGTTTTATATATATATCTATAAAATACCTTAAATTTCCCTCCTACATTTTGGCTGACCACGTCAGTCTCAAACTTCCTCAATCTTCCTGAATTTTCTTGAATTCTTCTTTACCTTATAACTATCCCTTAAGTCAGCCTTCTCAAACACGCTTTGGAGCTTCTGTCGATACAAAGCTGCTAGACAGGTGAGCTAAAAAAACCAGGACCCTGGAAATTCAGCTAAGAGGCTGTTTGTTTTAAGGAACGAAATAAGCCTATTAGGAGGCCTTGGCCACACCTGGGAAGGACTGCTTGGTTCTCCTAGCCAGGCCAGAAGCACACCTGAATAAGGTTTAAAAGCAGCCTAATAGAAGCAGGAGGCACTAGACTTAGCATATTAGTAGATTTTTAGGGAGAGTAATTTTTTTTAGGCTACAAATAGGCTTTAACTTGGTTCTATTTTATTTCAAAACTGTATTTCTAGTTTCAAACTCTTTAGAAAAAGCAAAAGCCTGGTGGGGCCAGCTAGAATTTTTTTTCTCCCAGAGTAGAAGGCACATAATTTTTAAAGAAAAGAGATCTTACAACTGAAAAGAACCTCCCAGAACCAAACTTAGCCTTTGAAAGACACTCCCAACTGCCTCAGGAAAAAAGCCCAGTCTACCCTCAAAGAGCTTTATCTTTAGTACTCAGCCTCAGGCTATAGCCTTTGTCCTTGGCTAGGCAGGAACAAAAGGAAGTCTTAACCCAAAACAATACAACTATAGCCCAACCCTTAGTAAAAGGAAGACCTTACCCACTAGTGACGTCTACTGACTAGAGTAGGAATGTGGTGGTTTCAAACCATTACTGATACAGTAAATACCAGACTTCAGACTTTAAAACACCTGATCCAGTATGTAATAATGACTATTGTGTCTTTTTTTTTTTGGAAGAGCAGTCCCAGATAATACTTTTCAAGGGCTGTTTCTTGCACTATATGTAGGTGTGATAGTAAGTGTGATAATACTGATTGTAGGCAGAATAGTTTATCTTTACCTCTCCAAAAAGAAACTACCAGAGAAGCTGGATGATACTAACTCAGAGAGATTGAGTAAAATAGAGAAGAAAATGGAGAATATGGAGGAGGGCCAAGAGCAACTGCTGGCTTATATAAAAAACCGTGCTAAGCATTTAAAAAAGAGGAAACCATTAAAAAAGAAATTCCAACAAAAGAGGGAATTATTCCTCCATAGTTCCTTATTCGAAGACTCCTCCTATGAAACCTCTCCTGACACACCCTCTCCTCAACCCGTTCCCTACCCACAACCCGTATCACCCCATCCCCAACCCCTACTGCCCCCTCCCCAACCCGTACTACCCCATCCTCAGCCCGTCCCTCCCCCTCCTCCTCAACCTGTCCAACCCACCCCTCAGCCCCTCCTACAGACAGTCCCAGCTACTGCTAATGCTGCAGAACCTACCCTCTCTGCCACTCAAGATAATGCAGCTCTATTTCCATATAATGGCCATATAATGATGACTTGTAGGAATTTCTTAAGGTTTTTCAAAAATAATACCCAGCCAACAGATAACTATAGAAATAACAACAGAAACAGGAATAGCAATAATAATAATGATGATTCCAGGAATAGCAATTTTAGGCATGATAGAAATGCTAAAAATAAACCTCAAGATGATGATAACTCATACCAAATGACCCCACAACAGTATATCTTAAGTGGAGCTTGCCCCCAAACTAATCAGGGTGCTAATGCCCCTGGGGGGGGGCCCATGGAGCCCAAGCATCTTTATGAAGGTGCGTGGGGGGTGGGGAAGTCTTTGTAATCAGAAAGGGAAACCTTTGACTTTCCCGACCATGATGTTCTAATGCCTATTATCCCCATACATTGCCCCCCAAATAGTAAAGAACCTCATGTAACCCTAAAGGTGGGAAAGTCATATTATGATTGTTTGCTGGACACTGGAGCTTCAAGCTCAGTACTGGTGAGCAAGCCAGATGTAAACTGTAATTCTATTGGCTCTCTAAACATAGTAGGGGTATCAGGAACACCTCAAAAGGTCCCAAAACTTTCTCCTTGTATGGTAAGCCTTGGACCTTTATCAATCAAACACTCCTTTCTTTTAATGCCTGGATCCCCCACAAATTTACTGGGAAGGGATCTATTATGTAAACTTAAAGCCACAATAATTTGCAATCCAGATGGTTCTATGTCACTGGAATTGCCAGAGGACTCTTTAAACTTACTCCCTGTACTTCTTTCAGAAGAGCAGGAAGTAAAGGAGCCTCCCACTTTTGAAATCCCAGATGATATCCCAGAGTCTCTATGGGCCACATCTTCTAACAAGAGGAGGGCCAGCTCCCTCCATTCCTCAGTACCCTTTATCAAAAGAAGCCATTGAGGGAATAACCCCAGTGATAAATTCACTAATTGAGCAAGGAATAATAATCCCGTGCAAGTCAGAATATAATACACCTATTTTACCTGTCAAGAAGCCAAAATTAGGCCCAGATGGAAAACCCCAATATAGATTTGTTCAAGATTTAAGGGCTATAAACAATCATGTTATAAAGAGACACCCTGTGGTTTCAAACCCAAACACAATTATTTCTTCTATTCCCAGCACAGCCACTTACTTTACGGTCGTGGACCTGTGCTCAGCTTTTTTCTCAATTCCTATTCATGAGGATTCCAGACATATATTTGCCTTTACCTGGAATAATTCTCAGTGGGCATGGCAGCGCCTCCCACAGGGATATTGTGAAAGCTCATCTATTTTTGCACAGATTTTGAGCCAAGATACAGAAAATATAATATTTAAAAATAGTAAATTGATTAAATATGTAGATGACTTACTCCTGGCTTCACCTGATGCTGAAACATGCCAGGAAGATAGTAAACATCTTCTTTTAGAATTACATAAAAGAGGACATAAGATAGCAAAAGGAAAAGTTCAGTGGTGTCTCCCCAGAGTAGAATATTTGGGGTTCATCTTGACAGCTGGTGCACGATATATATCCCCTAAGCGCATTGAAAATATTCAAAAATTGAGCAATCCTACCACTAAAAAACACTTAAGAGCAATCCTAGGAGCAACAGGCTTCTGCAGACAATGGATTCCTTGCTATGGGGAAATTATTAAACCCCTTATAGCATTAACAAAAGATTCAGTCCCTGAACCACTCAAATTAGAGCCAGAGCACAAGTTAGCTCTATCGAATTTAAAACAAGCTATTCTGTCTGCTCCTGCTCTAGGCATCCCAGATTATAACAAGCCATTTACTTTAAATGTACATGAGCATAGAGGAGTAGCTTCAGGTGTTTTAACCCAAACTTTGGGACCATACCAGCGTCCAATTGCTTATTATTCAGCTCAGCTAGACCCTATAGCTGCAGGTGCACCGCCATGTCTTAGAGATGTAGCTGCCACAGCTCTGTTAGTGACAAAAACTGTTGATCTAGTATTGGGATGCCCATTAACAATTATGTGCCCACATGAAGTGGAAGCACTACTGCTAAGACATAGAACACAGGCATTTTCTGATCAAAGAATTACAAGGTACGAAATAACCTTGCTAAATAATGAAAATATTACTTTAAAACATTGTACAACTCTTAATCCAGCCACCTTGCTTCCTGATTTACCAGTTTCAGAAGAACCTTTACATAATTGTGAAACACTAGTGTCCATGGCTGAAAAGCCTTGAGACAATCTCCTGGACACTCCTTTAGAGAATCCTGATCTAGTTTTATTTACTGATGGTTCTTCATTTATGAGGGATGGCATACGCTACACTGGAGCTGCTGTAGTCACAGAATTTAACACCGTATGGTCAGCTTCACTACCCTCAAATCTAAGTGCTCAAGCCGCAGAACTCATAGCTCTAAAACATGCATGTATAATTGCCAAAGATAAAAAGGCTACAATTTATACGGATTCTCGATATGCATTTGGAATATGTCATGCAGTGGGTATGTTATGGCTCCAGAGAGGATTTTTAACCTCAGCTGGTAAATCTATAGCTAATGCAAAAATTATTAATGAAGTTCTTTCTGCTCTCCAACTACCCAAAGCCCTACCTGTAGTTCACTGCTCTGCTCATACAGGTGGCACTGACCCTGTCTCTAAGGGAAATAATCAGGCAGATACTGCTGCAAAGCTAGCAGCTATAAAAGGGCCTAAATTAATTTTAACATTAACAACCACTGGCGGCCACGTTTTATATATATCTATAAAATACCTTAAATTTCCCTCTTACACCAGTCAATTTACTCTGGGGAAAGGCAAAAAAAGTTCACATTCCATTATTTGTAAAGTTACTTGCTGTTAGCTTTCATTGTTTTTGCTATACTCATTTTATTCATATCCAAATGATTTGGGCAACCTAACAACAAATACAAGTAAATATGCAATAAAAATGACTTATAATGACTTAATAATGTCATTGTGTATCAAGAACAGCATTAAAATAAAAAACCCATGTATTTAACTTTGTTTAGGTTTTTTGCTTTTGTGTTTTTTAAAAATACTTGTCTTGGGGGCAGCTGGGTAGCTCAGTGGAGTGAGAGTCAGGCCTAGAGACAGGAGGTCCTAGGTTCAAACTCGGCCTCAGCCACTTCCCAGCTGTGTGACCCTGGGCAAGTCACTTGACCCGCATTGCCCACCCTTACCACTCTTCCACCTATAAGACAATACACCAAAATTAAGGGTTAAAAAAAAAATACTTGTCTAAATACATGTGCCATGAAAATAGTTAATAGGGAAATAACTTGAGATAATGGCTAGTCTTATGAAATTTTCATGAACAAGCATAATTGTTACGGACATATATTGATATAAATGAAATAAAAGTTTTATAAATGGAAAAAATGAGTCCTTATGAGTCTTTAATGTTTTAAACATTTCTTTTGTGATAGAGAAATTAATAGCTGTTCTGGGCCTGATATTTAATATTTTGTACATTAAGCAACTTTTCTAGAAGGAACTCTATTAGTATCTTTTTATGAGATCTTAGATATATGCCAAACTTTAAGTGTATTTTTCTGGAATAATTCCAGGTGTGTGCATGATGAACCAGAAAATATAAGAAAAGGCTAATTTCCTCTTTTGGGGGTCAGGCTCTCCTTGAACTGAACCTAGTTGAGTGTTACAGACCTTGACTACAAGAGGCTAACTCCCACAAGGACACAGAAAACAGCTTTTAAAATCTAATTGCTCTCAGTGGCCCAGTATGCTCAGAAGAGGGAAAGGGGCAGTTGGGTAGCTCAGTGGATTGAGAGTCAGGCCTAGAGTCGGGAGTAGGTTCAAATCTGGACTCAGACACTTCCCAGTTGTATGACCCTGGGCAAGTCACTTGACCCCCATTGCCCACCCTTACCACTCTTCCACCTAGGAGCCAATACACAGAAGTTAAGGATTTAAAAAAAAAAAAGAAGAGGGAAAGAGAGAAAGACTAAAACTGTCTTCTTTTAAGGCTGCTTAGTCAACTTTTTTGGTACAACTCCCTTCACCTCAATGTGGGGATCAACCTGGAGTTATTGGTTGCTCATGTTCTTCCCCAAAAGGATAGACTACATTTGACCAAAAGTGACCTAAGCACATAGGCAGGGACTAGGTGTATAAGGGCAACAACTGTGTTTCATGTGCACAACATAATGGCATGCAAAGGTGACCTATACCCTTTTAATGATGATAAATTATTCTGAAAGTCCCCAGAATTGAGCATTATGCAGGCTAGAAACCATATTCAGTTCAATAAAAAAAAAAAATCTTTACCTTCTGTCTTAGAATTGATACTAAGTATCAGTTCCAATGCAGAACAACAGTATGGAGTAGGCTTTTGGGGTTAAGTGACTTGCCTAGGTCCCATAGCAAAAATGTATCTGAATCCAGATTTGAACCCAGGTCTTCTCTGCTAGTTAGCTATCAATTAGATTCAAAGTTTAGGTAAGATGAGGACCTTGTCTTTAAGGAGTTTAAGTGTCAAGTCAATAAGTTTTTTTTTGTTGTTTTTTTTTTACATTTTTAAACCCTTAACTTCTGTGTATTGGCTCCTTGGTGGAAGAGTGGTAAGGGTGGGCAATGGGGGTCAAGTGACTTGCCCAGGGTCACACAGCTGGGAAGTGGCTGAGGCCGGATTTGAACCTAGGACCTCCTGTCTCTAGGCCTGACTCTCAATCCACTGAGCTACCCAGCTGCCCCTCGACAAGTTTTTATTAAACGTTTACTCTGTGCCAGGCATTGTGCTAAGCACTTGGATCCAAATACAAGCAAAAAGAAAGACCCTTGGCATACAAATACAAATAGAAAAACAATCCTTGCCTTCATAGAGTTTATATTCTAATGAGGAAAGTCAATAAATAAAAGGAACCTGAAAAGTGTGTGTATAGAGATTAAATTAAAAAGAGGGAGAAGTAAAGAGAGAGAGAGTGAGAGACACAGAAGGAGAAAAACAGAAGCAGAGAGGAAAAGAGAGTGACAAAAAGACAGATACAGAGACAGAAAGAGATAGAAGAGCCTGTTGGGAGCATGATAGAGAGGAGTGGCTCCTGGAGAGAAATAAAAACATGGCAGACACCCAGGAGCAGAGAGTACTTTCAGAAGGAGAAACCCAGGGCTAGAATGAACTTCCAAAGTGAGGAAGTTTCTATGGAATGATAGAGAAAATGTGGAGAATTAGGGGTAGAGTCTGGAATAGATCAGACTTCTTAGTAGGCTATTAGGAGGGGAATTATGCATGTGTGAATTAGTCTGTTACAGTACAATGTATATGAAAAGCACACCAAAAAGGTAAGAAAACATTTTCTGTGAGATCTGAGAAGGGGCAATTTGTTGGGGAAAGGTCAATTAACAAATTGACTTTTTCCAATTTTCAGGGGAGGATGAAATCTCAGGATTGTTTCGTTTTGCATTTCTCTTATTATTCATAATTTGAAGCATTCTTTAATGTGGTTGTGAATACTTTGCAATTCTTTTCAGAATTGTTTGTTTATATCCTTTGACCACTTATCTATTGGGAAATGACTATTGGTCTTACATATATTTATTGTTTATATAACTTGGATACCAAACCTTTATCAGAGAAATATAATATGAAATCTTTTCCCCATTCAGTCACTTCCCTTATTAATCTTGTATTAATTTTGTCTATGCAGAAAGTTTTTCATTTCATGAAGTCAAAATTCTTTATCTTATCTTTTATAATTGCTTCTATTTCTTTTTTGGTTTGGTTAAGAATACATCTACTCAGGGAGAGTTAGGTGGCTCAGTGCATAGAGATCCAGGGTTAAAAATGGGAGGGTTGTGGGTTAAAATTTTGCCTCAGATACTTCCTAGCTGTGTGACCCTGGGCAAGTCACACAATCCCCATTGTCTAATTCTTATAACTCTTTTGCCTTGGAATTAATACATATTATTGATTCTAAGAGAGAAAGCAAGGGTTAAAAAAAAAAAGAATCTATTTACTCCTAGCTATGAGAAGTATATAATCTATTTCTCTTATAAATTTTTGTGATCTGATCATTAATATTAGAGGTTATGTATCCATTTAGAATGTACTGTGGAAGAGTCTGTGGAAGATATACTGTGGTACAATAATGGACTTCTCTATCAGCAGCAATGCAATAATTCAGAACAATTCTGAGGGACTTATGAGAAAGAATGCTATCCAAATTCAGAGGAAGAACTGTGGGAGTAGAAACAGAAGAAAAATAATTGCTTGAACACATGGGTTGAGGGAGATATGATTTGGGATGCAGACTCCAAATGACCACCCCAGTGCAACTCTCAATAATATGGAAATAGGTCTTGATCAATGATACATGTAAAGCCCAATGGAATTGTGCGTCAGCTATGGGGAGGGTGGTGGTGGGGTTTGTGGGGGAGGGAAAGAACATGTATCATGTAACCATGGAAAAAGATTCTAAAAAAAAATTAAAAAATAAAGCCTAAATAAAAACAAACAAACAAATAAATAAATGAAATACAATGTACTGTGGAATATGATATCAGATACTGATCTAAGTCTAATTTCTGTCACTCTGCTTTCCAGTTTTCCCAGAAGATTTTTATCAAGTAAGGAGTTTTTTCCTAATTGATCTACGATTTCCATTTTATCAAACATTGGGTTATCAAATTCTGTTGTTTCTGATTCTCTCTTGCCTATTATGTTCTACTATCAGCTACATATGTGGAATGGTTCATTGGGGAGACCTGACATGTTAATCTCCTAGAAACCCCAAATGAGGAGATTTTTTTTTATTTCCTAAACTTAAAAAGTCCTTAATACCGTATTCATTTATTTCAGGGTTTTCAGTTTTCTCATGGAGAAAAAAAAATTAATTCAGCCATAACTCAACCTTATATTTTGCCCACCTGTTACTTCTACAACACAATCTTGGATAGTAAAATCTGGTGTACGTTGTCTTAATTTCTATTGCATGGGGAGGGAGAGATCATCAAGAAAATCTTTAACCATTATGTGGAAAGCCTTGAGAATCCATGCTTTCCCCTCAAGGTTCAATTATTATCTTTTATCCACTCCTCAATCCTTTTAATTATCTGATCTAAATTACTCTCTAGTTCTTCTGGTACATTGCTGGGCAGCCAGTGTACTATTTCAGGCTTGTAGGAGGCCATGGCTTATTCATAAAGAATTTGGAAAATTTCACACTGAACATTGTCCTGTAGTTTCTTTACACTGTATCCCCTCTTTTCAAGTCTTGTATAAAATACAGAATTATCTGTTTGAAGCACAAAAACTATATGAAACCATTGTTCAGGGAAGAAGTCACAGCCATGGTAATCAACGATAACTCCACCACCTTTCATTTTATTTTCTAGCTCATCAACTACTCTGTCTTCATCCAAAATGGGACATTCATATTCTTCATCAAAGCCATCATATAGCTGTCCTTCTCTTGCTAAATCACCCACATTAACGTATTTCAGAATTGTTCTTGATGCAAGTTCTTTACCGAGTGTGGTCTTTCCAACCCCTGGTGTACCCATGAGCAGGATGTTGGGCAGCCTCATGGTCGCGGTGGTGCTGGCTCCGCCCCGGCCGCCTGCTCCCCAAATGAGGAGATTTTAACATGCTGGTCTCCCAAAGAATCAAAGGGGGGATTGTGTGAGGAAAGTTCTATCGCCTTCCCCTTTCTGGGTAACACAGCTCACTTGAGTCTACATGAGTCTGCATGAGTTTGCATCACCTACTGTAGATCATGGGACTGTGGTCTCTTCTCTTGATCAAAAGATTGAGATTGACCTGGAAGGGAGTGGAGGGGATGAGTTTAAAAGGTTTGAGACAAGGAAGGATGGGGTCTCTTTCTGTGGTGACTTGCCAAGAGGAAGGTGTCTAAGGGAGCCATGTTGAGACCATCTATGTGGCTAGCTAGAATAGGCTTTTCTAACTACCTGTCTTTACCTTTCCAAGTAAATCCTATTAAACTTTATGAAAAATAAGGACCAGAGTCTTAAGTTTATTTCTTACTTATCTATCCCCTCTATTTTTAAACCAGTATCAGATGGCTTTGATGACTGCTACTTTATAATATAGTCTGGGTTCTAGAAGTGCTATCTTACCTTAGTCCCCACCTTTTTTCATCATTTCCCTTGATTTTCTAGGTCTTTTGTTTTTTTCAGATAAATTTTATTACTTTAACAGTTTCTATAAAGTGTCCTCTTGATAATATGATTGTTATAGTATTAAAAATATAAATGACGGGGCATCTGGGTAGCTCAGTGGATTGAGAGTCAGGCCTAGAGATGGGAGGTCCTAGGTTCAAATCCGGCCTCAGACACTTCCCAGCTGTGTGACCGTGGGCAAGTCACTTGACCCCCATTGCCCACCCTTACCACTCTTCCACCTAGGAGCCAATACACAGAAGTTAAGGGTTTAAAAAAAAAGAAAAAAATATAAATGAATTATGTTAGTATTTTCATTTTTATTCTATTGGGATGGCCTAGCCAGGAGCATTGAATAATCTTCCAGTTAAACATATTCTTTATTTCTTTAAGGAGAATTTTGAAATTGAATCTATTTAAGTTTTTTGTATGTTTTGGTATGTCAATTCCCATATAGATAATTTATGCATTTTGTAGTTATTTGGAATGGAATTTCCTTTTTTATCACTGTTTCTCAAATTTTGTTATTATTACATAAAAATGCACTTGATTTTTAAGGGTTTACTTTGTAGCCCATAACTTTGCTGATGCTGTTAATTGTCTCAGTTATTATCTATCCAGATTACCTAGTGTTTTCCAAATATATCATCTTATCATTAGCATACAGGGATAGTTTTTTTTTCCTTCTTTTGTTTTATTGTTGTTGTTAACATTTCTACAACTATATCAAATATTGGAGAAACTAGATATTTTTGCTTTACCCCTATATTTATTGGAAAAAGTTCTCATGTATCTTCATTGTTCATGATGCTTGATTTTGACTTTAGATAGATTTTTTTTAATAGTATTAAAAGGTCCTTGATCCCTATACTCTGTAGGGATTTTATTTATTTATTTATTTATTGGCATGAATGAGTGCTGTAATTCAGTGCTTTTTCTCCATTGATTGAGATAATTATGTGGTTTGAAATGTTTTGTTTTTTTAATATGACCGTGTTGATTGTTTTCCTAATGTTGAACCATCCTTACATCTCTGTTATATATTTCATTTGATCATTTGATCCATTATGATTTCCTGGATAAATCATTATAGTCTATTTAACAAGGTTTTGTTGAAAATTTTTGATATATCACCATTCATTAATGATATTGGCCCTATAGTTTTCCTTCTATGTTTTATCTTTCCATAGTTTGGGTATTAAAATTATATTTGTCCTATTAATGGGTTCTGGAAAGGTGCTTTCTTTCTCCATTTTTGAGAATAATTCATTAAGTATAGACACTAATTGTTCTCTAAAAACTTGATAGAATTCTCCATTAGGACCAGGAGGTTTTTTCTTTCTTTAATAGTTCCTTTACAGTTACTTTAATTTCCTTTTCTGAAATTGGGTTATTAAAGATTTTTATCTGGTCTACTGGTTTGGACATTTTACATTTTACATTTTTCTTTTTCTTTTTTTTTTTTTAAACCCTTACTTTCAGTCTTATAGTCAGTGCTGTGTATTGGCTCCAAGGCAGAAGAGTGGTAAGGGTAGGCAATGGGGGTCAAGTGACTTGCCCACGGTCACACAGCTGGGAAGTGTCTGAGGCCAGATTTGAACCTAGGACCTCCCGTCTCTAGGCCTGACTCTCAATCCACTGAGCTACCCAGCTGCCCCCTCATTTTACATTTTTAAGGTAGTTTATTTCTATTGTTCTCAGTTTTGTTAGCTTATAACTATTCAATATGTTCTGATTATTTTTTCTTTTTTTGTTATGATTTTACTTTGCTCATTTGCTATTTTATTGATTTGATTTTCTGCCCTCTTTTTAATCAGATTAGCTAAAGATTTATCAATTTTATTAGTCTTTTTAAAGAAACAGATTTTAGTTTCACTGACCAATTCTATGGGTTCCATTTATTTATTTATTTTGAAGCATTTTTCCATGGTTACATGATTCATGTTCTTTCTCTCCCTTTTTTCTTTCCTCTTCCAGAGCCAACAAGCAATTCCACTGGATTATACATGTATTATTATTCAATACCTATTTCCATATTATTTATTTTTGTAATAGAGTAATCTTTTAAAAACCAGAACCCCACATGCTATATCTATATGAACAATTGATAAATCATATATTTTCTTCTATGTTTCTATTCCTACAATTCTTTCTCTTGATGTGGATAGCATTCTTTCTCATAAGTCCCTCAGGATTGTCCTTTATTGTTGCATTGCTATTAGTAGCAAAGTTGATTACATTTGATCATCCCATAATGTTTCACTTTCTGGGTACAATGTTCTCCTAGTTCTGTTCATTTCACTCTGTATCAGTTCAGAGAGGTTCTTCCAGTTCATGTAGAAATCCTCCAGTTCATCATTCTTTACAGCACAATAGTATTCTGCCACCATCATATACCATAATTTGTTTAGCCATTACCCAATTGGACACCCCTTCATTTTCCAATTTTTTTTTGCCATCACAAAGAGCACAGCTATGAATATTTTTGTACAAACATTTTTCCTTATTATTTCTTTGAGTTATAACGCCAGTAGTGGTATTGCTGGATCAAAGGGCATACATTCTTTTAAAGCCCTTTGGGAATAATTCCAAATTGCCTTCCAGAATGGTTGGATCAATTCACAGCTCCACCCACAATGAATTAGTGTCTATGAGATTTTTAAAAAGCTCTTCTTTTGTTCCTGTTTTAGGTTTGTTTAATTGTTGGCTTTCTAATTTTTTAATTGCACATTCAGTTCATTAATCCTCTCCTTTTCTATTTTGTTAATGTATATTTTTTGTAGTGATATGATTTTTTCCCTTAAAGACTACTTTTGCTATATCCTTTAAATTTTTGTATATTGTTTCATCATTCTCGTTTTATTTCACATAATTAATTGTTTTTATGATTTGTTCTTTGACCTATTCATTGTTCAGGATTTCATTGTTAAGGCTCCATTTGGGACTATATCTTTTGTTTGTGATCCCTGAACCAATGTTTATTTTTATTGAATATTGGTCTGTAAAGGATGTATTTACTATTTCTGCCTTTTTATACTTGTTTGCAATATATGGAGTGAATTTTTATAAAAGTTCTATGTGGTATTGAGAAATACATATATTCTTTTGCAATGCCACTTAGATGACACCATAAGTCTTTAAGCTCTAGTTTCTCCAATAATTTATTCAGTTTTATATTTTTATTTATCTTTCTGTTAGACTTATCCAGAATTGAGAGAAGGATATCAAAATCCCCTGTCACTACTGTGTTACTATTTATGTATTCTTGTAGTTAAATTAAGATTATCTTTATGGATCTGGGTGCTAAAGCTTTTAGAGTATATACATTTGTTTCTGATATTAATTTGTTGTCTGTGGTTCCTTTCAGCAAATTATAGATTCTTGTTTATCTCTTTTTATTTTATTTTTTTGAGTGTTTGTTTTTGTTTAGTCAAATCACATGATTGCAGCTCCTGCTTTTTTAGAATTCACTTGAGGTATACAATTTTTTTCCGTCTTCTGTTTTATTTTGTGAATTCTTTTTTATATCCTTTTTATTTGTAAGCAACAGATTGAAGGGTTTTGTTTTCTTATCTGCTCTGTCAATCTTTTATTTTTTATTGGATTATTTAACCCAGTTACATTTAAAGTTAAGAAAAATAAGTTTAGGCTTGAGACTTCCCGTTAAGATGGCGGCAGAGTAAGGAGCAGCTGCTCGATCTCTCCTGACCGAACCACACAGGACCCCTCAAGGGGAAATAAAAACGAGTCCAGAGGAACGAAGGAACCCCACAACAGGGCGCAGCATTGAAGGTACGCAGAATCGGGGCATTTCCACACTTTAAAGGGGTGAAACGGCTCTCACTAAAACACGAGAGGAAGAAGCCCCTCCCCCACCCCCCACACCGCACAAGCGGGTAAACAGGACTGGGGCAACCAGATAATCACTGGCAGCCCCTGAGCCCATACCTGTGCGCTGCAAGACGAGGGACCCCAGGTGGCTGGGACTCTCCCTGAGCGCCCACGTGGGTGAAGGCACCGCCTCCGGCCAGGACAAAGGCCCCTAAAACGCAGCCTTTCCCAAGCACTGAAGGCATCGCCTCAGGGGCGAATAAAGATCTCCAGCCCTGGGACTTTCACTACCTTCTGCGGGGGTGAAAGCAGGGCCCTAAGAGCAGCAGCGCAGGCAAAGGCAGTGCCCTAGGCTTGAATAAGGATCTCCAGCCCAGGCTTGGACCTCCAGTGAGGACCCGGTGCAGACCTGAGCGTGGCTGTGGAAGCAGCCCCAAAGACTGCTGAAGGAACCTCGGGCAGAGGGGCAGACCGGGAACTACCAGGAGGCCTGACCCCGAGGACAAGGAGACCGGAGGCCCCCCCCCCCCCCTCAAGCTTGCAAGGCCCAGGCAGACCCGGAGTGCAAAGACAAAGCGGAAAAGGGGCGGGGCTAACAATGGCCAGCAATAAGGAAGTCCAGAAGAAAGACTATCAAGAGAAATTCTGGAACACTGGACAACTTCTACACAGAGAAAATCTAGACAACAGAGGAGGGAAAACAAAAATCCAAACCTCCCCCCAAAAATGAAAGCTGGTCACAAGTTATGGAAGAGTTTAAAAATGAAATGCTAAGGAAGATGGAAGAAGTCTGGCAAGAAAATAACAGTTTAAAAGGCAGAATTTCGCAATTGGAAAGTGAGACAAGACAACTGAAGACCAAAAATGACCAGATTGAAAAGGAAAACCAAAACATTAGAGCCGAAAACCAGTCCTTAAAGGCTAGAATCGAGCATTTAGAAACCAATGATCTCTCAAGACAACAAGAACAAATAAAACAAAGTCAAAAGACTGATAAAATAGAAGACAACATGAAATATCTCAATGAGAGAGTGACAGACCAAGAAAAACGGTCTAGAAGAGATAACTTGAGAATCATTGGTATTCCAGAAAAGGCAGAAATTAATAAAAACATGGACTCCATACTCAAAGAAATTATTCAGCAAAATTGCCCTGAAGTTCTACAACAAGAGGGCAATATAGACATTGAAAGGATCCATAGAACACCCTCTAAACTGGACCCAGAAAAGTCAACACCCAGAAATATAATAGCGAAATTGAAGAACTTTCGAGTCAAAGAAAAAATCTTACAAGAAGCCAGAAAGAGACAATTCAAATATCAAGGAGCACCAATAAGGATCACACAGGATCTGGCAGCCTCAACACTAAAAGAACGCAAGGCTTGGAATAGAATATTCAGAAAGGCAAGAGAGCTGGGCCTTCAGCCACGAATCAACTACCCAGCGAAACTAACCATATACTTTCAGGGGAAAGTATGGGCATTCAACAAAATTGAAGAATTCCAAGTTTTTGCACAAAAGAGACCGGGACTAATTGGAAAGTTTGACACTCAACCACAGATATCAAGAGAAAGATGAAAAGGTAAATAAGAAACAGAGGGAAAAGAAAAAAAACTCATAGTCTTTTAAGCTTGACTCTTTAAGGGCATAAATAAGATCTAATTATCTGTATTACTAGGTGGAGAAATGCTATGTATAATTCTCTGTAGTGAACTCTATACACTATTATAATATCCACTATTATAGCAACCAGAAGAATAATTCATAGGGAGAGGACAGGATACTAAATGGTCTAAGATGACATGGGGGGTGGGAAAGAGGGGAGGAATAGTAGGGGACACCAAGAAAAATCCGAGTAAATAAGAAAAATAAGATATTCTATTACACACAAAGAGGGCATGGGAAGGGGAGGGGATAAATACTACCATAAGAAGAAGAGGAAGAGAGCATTAAGAGGTAATAATCAAACCTTACTCTCAGTATAATCAACCCGGAGAAGGAAGAGTAGCTTTATTATCCATCTGGATAAAAAACTCCATCTAACCCTACTGAGAAAGTCAGAAGGGATAAACCAAAGGGAGCAGGGGAGTGGGGAGGCCAAAAAGGGAGGGAAGAAGAAGGGGGAGGGAATTCATTCGGTCTTTAAATAAACAAAAAGAAGGGAACAACAAGGGAGGGGACAGAAAGGGAAGTCAATCAAGGGAGGGGATAAGGGATACTGGCTGAAAGCAAACCACTGGTGTAAAAGAAAATAGTGCAATAAGAAGGAGTGGGTCTAGGGTAGGATACAAAAAATGTCAGTGAATACACAACTAACAATTGTAACTCTGAATGTGAACGGGATGAACTCACTCATAAAACGGAAGCAAATAGCAGAGTGGTTCAGAAACCAAAATCCTACCATAGGTTGTCTACAAGAAACACATATGAGGCGGGTAGACACACACAAGTTCAAGGTTAAGGGTATGAGCAAAATCTTTTGGGCATCAAATGAGAAAAAGAAGGCAGGAGTGGCTATCATGATCTCTGACAAAGCCAAAGTAAAAATAGATATGATTAAAAAAGACAGGGAAGGCCATTACATCCTGATTAAAGGCAGTATAAACAATGAGGAAATAACACTGCTCAATATATATGCACCAAGTGGTATAGCATCCAAATTCATAAAGGAGAAACTGGCAGAGCTCAAGAAGGAAATAGATAGTAAAACCATAATAGTGGGAGATCTAAATATTCCTCTTTCAGATCTAGATAAATCAAACCAAAAAATAAATAAGAAAGAGGTAAGAGAGATGAATGAAGTCCTAGAAAGATTAGATCTAATTGATATGTGGAGAAAAATAAATAGGGACAAAAAGGAATACACCTTCTTTTCAGCTGCACATGGTACATTTACAAAGATTGACCATGTAATAGGGCATAGAATCATGGCAAACAAATGCAAAAGAGCAGATATAAAAAATGTAACCTTCTCAGATCATAAAGCGATAAAAATAATAATCAGTAAGGGCACCTGGACAGGCAAGTCAAAAACCAATTGGAAATTAAACAATATGATTCTTCAAAACCAAATTGTCAAAGAAGAAATCATAGAAACAATCAACAATTTCATTGAAGAGAATGACAATGATGAGACATCCTACCAAA
>NC_058131.1:454737628-454738264 GCF_016433145.1 Gracilinanus agilis
TACCCAAATTAATTTACCTATTTAGCGCCATACGTATCAAGCTACCAAAAAACTTCTTTACTGAATTAGAAAAAACTATAACAAATTTCATTTGGAATAACAAAAGATCAAGAATATCAAGGGAAATAATGAAAAAAAATGTGAAGGAAGGGGGCCTAGCAGTACCAGATGTTAAAAACTATACTATAAAGCAGCAGTCATCAAAACAATATGGTACTGGCTAAGAGACAGAGAGGAGGATCAGTGGAATAGACTTGGGGTAAATGACATCAGCAAGACAGTGTGTGATAAACCCAAAGAGCCCAACTTTTGGGACATGAATCCACTATTTGACAAAAACTGCTGGGAAATTTGGAAAACAATATGGGAGAGATTAGGTTTAGATCAACATCTCACACCCTACACCAAGATAAATTCAGAATGGGTGAATGACTTGAATATAAAGAGGGAAACTATAAATAAGTTAAGTGAACACAGAATAGTATACTTGTCAGATCTCTGGGAAAGGAAAGACTTTAAAACCAAGCAAGAGTTAGAGAAAATTACAAAATGTAAATTAAATGGTTTTGATTATATTAAACTAAAAAGCTTTTGTACAAACAAAAACAATGTAGTCAAAATCAGAAGGGAAACAAC
>NC_058131.1:454738364-454771058 GCF_016433145.1 Gracilinanus agilis
AAAAGTATCAATAAGCAGATGAGAAAGTGTTCCAAATCTCTAATAATTAGAGAAATGCAAATCAAAACAACTCTGAGGTACCACCTCACACCTAGCAGACTGGCTAAAATGAAAGAAGGGGAGAGTAATGAATGTTGGAGGGGATGTGGCAAAATTGGGACATTAATGCATTGCTGGTGGAGTTGTGAACTGATCCAGCCATTTTGGCTGGCAATTTGGAATCATGCTCAAAGGGCTATAAAAGAATGCCTGCCCTTTGACCCAGCCATACCATTGTTGGGTTTGTACCCTAAAGAGATCATAGATAAACAGACATGTACAAAAATATTTATAGCTGCGCTTTTTGTGGTGGCAAAAAACTGGAAAACGAGGGTATGTCCTTCAATTGGGGAATGGCTGAACAAAGTGTGGTATATGCGGGTGATGGAATACTATTTTGCTAAAAGGAATAATAAACTGGAGGAGTTCCAGGCGAACTGGAGAGACCTCCGGGAACTGATGCAGAGCGAAAGGAGCAGAGCCAAAAGAACATTGTACACAGAGACTGACATACTGTGGTAAAATTGAATGTAATGGGCTTCTGTACCAGCAGCAATGCAATGACCCAGGACAATTCTGAGGGATTTATGGTAAAGAATGTTACCCACATTCAGAGGAAGGACTGCAGGAGAGGAAACATATAAGAAAAGCAACTGCTTGAACGCATGGGTCGGGGCGGACATGATTGAGGGTGTGGACTCAAAACTACCACACCAATGCAACCACCAACAATTGGGAAATTGGTCTTGATCAAGGACACATGACAAAACCAGTGGAAAAGTGCATCGGCCATGGATGGGGGGAGTGCGGGGGGTGAAGGGGAAAATAGGAGCATGAAACATGTAACCATGTTAAAAATGATTATTAATAAATGTTAAAAAAAATAAAAATAAAAATAAATAATAACAAAAAAACCTGCCAACATCACAAAAAGATTTCTTGAAAAATATCAATAAATGGCAAATTCAAACATGAAAAAAAAGAAAAATAAGTTTATATTTTCTTCCAATTGTCACTAATACTTTTTTTAAGTTATTATTTTCTCCCCTCTTGTGTTCTAAACACAATTTTTGTTCCAAACAAAAAACTATGTTTTTTTAGTTATTTTCATTCAATTTAAAAAAAAGCAGTCTAATCTTTTTTATGCTGGCTTACTTCCTTTCACCCCTAATCCTACCCTCCCATTTGTAACTCCTTTCCTTTGGAATTTTACTTATTGTTTCCATTTTTATCAGGTTATTTAATTCTTCTTCTCTTTTTTCCCCTCTCAGTAATTCCTGCAGATGACATTCAGCACATGGCCCCCATATCTCTCTTCATCCATTGGGGTGTTTATTAGTGGAATTCCCTCCCACAGTCAAAATGAAGCCTTTTTCATCTTACCCCTCTTTTTAATCCTTCTTTCCTTCTTACTGCCCTTTAGGCTCTTCTTTTCTCTGAGTGACCGCAAGGATCACTTTTCCCTCATTGTTCGACTTGGATTTAACCCCGACATATAAACCTTCCAAGATCCCTCTTATTTTGTAATGTAGTCAAAAAACATTGATTCACTTGTAGGTGGGCTGTCTCCAGGCTCTGTCCATAATTCCGCAGGCCTGGCTTTTCCTTATTACCTCTACTTGACTTTCAGCTTTACTCCTTTCTGTGTACATTTAGAAAGAAATCTATTTTTTCTGCAGTTACTCTTGCTATTGCTGTCCTTGGCTGTTTTATTTGTTCATTCCTCCTGCATTTCCTTTATCTGGGGTGTTCAAAAACATATAATCTCTTTCAGAGCTGGTTTTCTTAAAAAATGTTTTGTATACTTCTTTATTATTGAATGCTTATCTTTTTTCATGTATTGTTAAGCTTAGACTTGCTGAATTCTTTGATCTTTGAACACACTAGTCCATCCTCTTGGCATTTTTTAAGAAGTACAGAATAGTCATTGGTTATTTGAATTTCCTTTCCTTTGTATTTGAAGGTCTTTCTCCTGACTGCTTACAGAATTTGTTGTTTCCGTATTGAATTGATAGATTATTTCCATTGGTATTTCCTTTTATGTATTCAGAAGTTCTGGGCAGTTTTCTTATGTTATTTATTTTGCATTATGGTGTTCAAGTTTTGTGGGTTTTTTTGACATGCACTTCTGGGAGACTCATGGTTGTCTCCGTGCATCCTGTTTTTGAAATCAATATGTTTTGCTTGAATAGAAAGCATGTTTTCTTTTAATGTTACTGCTTTTTTGCTTCTTTTCAAGATTTTCCTTCATTTCTGTGGATTTGTATTCCCAATCTGTTGTCTTCTCTTGTTTCTTTGGTGAGGCTTGCCATCACGGATTCAATTTTTTTCTATTTTGCTGATTATTCCTGCTGTATAGACCATAAAATCTGCTCTCATAATTATAATTTCTTTTTTAAACTACTCAGGAACTGCATGTTACAGTTCCATGTTCTCCTCAAATTCCACAGGGTCCTCTGTCTCATCAAGTATTGAATCATTTTTCTTTTTTTCTCCCCAGTATTTATTTATAGAGGCCTGAACTTGTTTACTTTCTCTAGAGACCCATATTTCCTTCTACTATTAATGTTTCCCTATTGATTTTTTGCCTATGCTCAAAGTTTTTGAGTTTTCTTTCTCCTGAGATCTTTGGTAATTTCTGTCTTTTTCTCCTTATTTTTCCCTATTGCTCACTTTCCCATTTCCTCTTCTCTGATGATAGTTTCCCTAAGGGATAAATCTTGTATCTCAGCTACTTTCTAAAACTGGGCGATTATAGTTCACCTGCCTGAATCTCTGCTCCAAGTGACTTGGGTGAACAAAACTAGTCCTAAGTGGATGCTCAGTGTCACTGGAATGCCATACAGCTCACCTCCTCACCTTCCCCTCAACTCCTACCTTTCCTTTCATTCCCTTTTTGTTCCTCAATTCCCTGAGCATAGAATGTTGGTCAGCTGGTGTTTTGGCAACATGAAATGATTTCTGTCATTTGCAATTGGGCTCTCCAAGGCTCTGGGAAGGGGTGGGGCGGGCTGTCTAACTATATTTCAAGGCTGGACATGTGTACCAACCCCTTATCTCTATTCTGGCTTTCTCTCTCTCTCTTTTTTTTTCCAGCATAGAATGCTGACTAAGAGCAGATTTTATTTTTTTACAATATAGAATGCTGACTCAGAGCAGGTTATCAAAACCTTGGCCTAGTCCTGCATTTTGGAGCTTGGTCTCCATGAGACTGGAAAGAGAGCTCTGAACCTGAGGGTCAGGTTCCATTTTGTTGCAAGCTAGTGGACAGTAGCCAGGTGGTGAGGGAGGGGGTGCTGAGTGACCTCAAGGTAGAAACAAGCTCCAATAAGTTTTTTTTAATCCTTTTGGGGGTTCCTAGCATCCTAGACCATGGAGACAGTTGGGATAGCTTTATCTTTTGTGCATAATTTCTGTTTTTAGAGAGGTTGGTGAGGTTGTGAGGATCAGATGATCAATCTAGTCTGCCATCTTGTTGGTCACATGATGCAGAAGTAGAGCTCAATATATATATGTATGTATATATATATGCATATATATATATTTTTAAACCCTTACTTTAGGTCTTAGAATCAATATGTCTATTGGTTCCAAGGTAGAAGGGTGGTAAGGGCTAGGCAAAGGGGGTTAAGTGACTTGCCCAGGGTCACATAGCTAGGAAGTGTCTGAAGCCATATTTGAACCCATATCTTCCCATTTCCAGACCTGGCTCTCAAAACACTGAACCAAGCTGCCCCCTTGGAGTTCATTTTCTTTTCTTTTCTTTTTAAAAATATTCTATTTTATATTTATTTCCTTTAGATCTTTACCAATTACATTTTTTTAATTTTGAAAATTTTATTTAATTAATTAATTTAGAATATTTTTACATGGTTACAAGATTCATGTTCTTTCCCTCCCCTCTCCCTACCCACTCCCATAGCCAACTCTCAATTCCACTGGGTTTTACATGTGTATTTGATCAAGATCTATTTCCATACTATTGATATTTGCACTAGGGTGCTCCTTTGGAGTCTACGTCCCCAATCATGTCCCCATCAACCCATGTGATCAGGCAGTTGTTTTTCTTCTGGGTTTTTGCTCCCATAGTTCTTCCTCTGGATGTGGATAGCATTCTTTCTCCTAAATCCTTCTGGATTGTCCTGGATCATTGCATTGCTGCTAGTAGAGAAGTCTATTACATTCGATCGTGCCACAGTGTATCTGTCTCTGGGTGCAATGTTCTCCTTGTTCTGCTTGAAGCTCATTTTCTAATGGGAGAAGACAACCGGGAACTAAATGGTGTAGCTAAGTAGCACAGTGGATCATCAGGCCTGGAGTAGGGAGGTCCTGGGTTCGAATGTGATCTGATTTTCCTAGCTGGGAAAGTCACTTAACCCCCATTGCCACTTGTCTATATTAGAATTAATACTAAGACAGAAGGTAAGGGTTTAAAAAAAAGAAAAGAACTGAAAAGTAGGGGAAGGAGGTACCTAGCCCAGGGGCACCTAAATAGAGAAAGTCCTGTGGATTTTATCTTAGAATTAATACTAAGACAGAAGATAAGGGTTGAAAAAAAGGAACTGAAAGGTAGAGGAAGGAGGTGCCCAGCCCAGGCCCACCTAAATTGAAAAAGTCCTATGGATTGGGTAGTTCAGTGGATTGAGAGTCAGGCCTAGAGACGGGAGGTCTTTAGGTTCAAATCTGGCCTCAGACACTTCCCAGTTGTGTGACTCTGGGCAAATCACTTGACTCCCATAGCCTACCCTTACCACTCTTCTGCCTTGGAGCCAATACACAGTATTGACTCCAAGACGGAAGGTAAGGGTTTAAAAAAAAAAAAAAAGTCCTATGGAGTAGTTGCCAGTACTTCCTAGAGAGGAATGAAGACATCTTTGGCCTGGGTCTCTTGTTTAAATTGAAGGTTATGGCTGAAACCAGCCAAACAGAATAAAGCCTCAAGGGTGGAAGCCATTTCTTTCCTTTTTTAAAATTCATATTGGTTCTTTATTTTTATTTTTTGTTCATTTTAGTTTTTAGTTACCTCCCTTCTTCTTCCCCACCCATTGTGAAAGCAAGTAATACAACATCCATTATACATATGAAATCATGCAATACACATTTCTTCATTAGCCATGTTGAGCAGAAAAAAAAGCAAGAAAAAGAAAGTGAAAAAATATGCTTCTGTACTCAGAGTTCATCAATTCACTCTCTGCAGGTGGAGAGCATTTTTTATTGTGAGCTCTCTGGAAATGTTATGGATCATTGTATTAATCAGAGTAGCTAAGTATTTCACAGTTGATTATCATTACAATGCTGTAGTTATTGTTTACAATGTTCTCTTAATTCTGTTAACCTCACTTGTGCCAGCTCATTTAAATCTTTCTAGTTTTTTAAATTGTATTTTCCTAAATTAGATGTAGAAACAATTTTTAACATTTGTTTTGTGACATTTTGTGATCAATGTCTCTCCCTCCCTCTTTTCCCCCCTCCCAAGACAGCAAATAATCTGACATAGATCATAAATATGCTATATGCAATACATATTTCTATATTTGTTTTGTGAAAGAAGACACATCACACATACAAGAAAAAAATTCATGAAGGAAATAAAGTGAAAATGGTCTGCTTCAAATTGCATTCAGATGCCATCAACTATGGCAGTGAATAGCATTTTTCATTGTAAGTTCTTTATACCATATTTTTCTGAAACTATCCCTTCATCATTTCTTAGAGCACAGTTGTGTGTGAGGTAGAATGAATGTATTAATTCTCAGAGTAACATTTTGATTTGTAACTTTAATATTTTATAAGGGTAATAGTTATTAATATCTGTAAGATCAATATCCCTAGGATCCCAGTAGAAAGAAGATCTCTCTACCTCATCCTTCTCCCTGCAAGACCCCACCCCATGCTTCTCCTTGCAGGACAAAGACCTTACAGTCTCAAAGTGTTTTGGGTTGGGTCTTTGGAGTTTGTCTTAGGAAGGTCCCAGACTGAACAGTAAATCCTGAAGTAATGATCCATTGGATCAGAGGCCTCTCCCAGGTGGTCAAATCCATGGCTGGGATCATCCTCTTGTATTCATTGTAAAACATCAGCCTCTTCCAGGTAATCCAGCCCTGAACTACTCCTTCCTTTGTATCCACTGTAAAGCTAATCAATTTAACATTCCTGTCCATTATTTCTGGATTAAAACCTCTTTCTCCAACCCTTGACCATTTTCTTAAAAAACTTTCTTAATTTGAAGGAAGGCTTGGATGTGCAAAATTAATCTATTGTATTCTCTCCTGTTAAGAGTTTTTCTGCAAATCAGGGGTATTTGGTCTCAGGTCAATAACGAGACATGACTACACATCTCTCTATAAATCTGGGGACCATTGTCTCAGGTCTAGGATGAGACATTGCTCCATATTTTCTCTCTCTCAATAAAATATATATTCCATTTTAAAGATGGTTTTCCTTGGTCTCTTTGAATAGCGGCTAAAGAGGGTACATTTTGTTATTGTCTAGATCCCCATAGACTTCCACTTCACACAGTAGTATTTCATTGCATCCACATACAGTGACTTGTTCAGCCATTCCCCAATTAATTAATTATTTCCTAATTAACCAATTAATTAATTAATTAATGAGCATCCCATAAGGATATTAAAGTTTGAAAAGTATACAATAGACTTGGAGTCAGATAACCTATATCCACTTCATCTGTAAGACTTGATAGTGTAGTAGAATAGAAGGAGCAATCTGGGTCCAAATTATGACTTATTACCCAGATGTATATTAGGGCAGCCAGGTGGTTCTGTGATAAGAACTCTCACCCTAGAGTCAAGAAGACCTGAATTCCAACCCAATCTCAGATACTTACTAGCTGTGTGACTGGATAAGTCACTTAACTCTGTTTGCCTTAGTTTCCTCATCTATAAAATGATCTGGAAAAGGAAATAGTAAGCTACTCTAGTTAGCATCTTTTGGCAAGGAAACCCCAAGTGGAGTCACAAAGAGTCAGATATGACTGAACTAGCTGAAATAACAACACATCTAAAAGCTCAAGTCCCCAAGGAGCATTCCCCAAGGAGCAAATCTCTTGATTTGTCCTACCATTCTTGTTCACCATGTTCACCATTCTTCTGCTCTCACTGCTAGTCCTTTAAGGATGACTGAAAGAAAGAGAATTAGTTTGCTTCAACAAAGTTCATATACCCCAGTAGTAAGTCCCAGACTCTCAGATATATTTCCATTTGACTGTAGCCCCGTTCCCCAAATAGCATAGATAATTTTCTCTCCTTCCCATTAGCTTTTTCCTATCCCAATTGCCTGAGTGTCACCTGACCCGTGGAATAGAGCATCTCTATCTACTCTCTCTCTTCCAGCTGGTATGTTCACTCATTTGGAGAGTGTGGGAAGCCAATAAGAGAATAGATAAAAATCTGAGACTCCTCTTTTGACCCCTTTTATGATCCACACCTTTTCTTATTGAAAAACATTATAGCCTTCTAGGAAAACTTTAAGTTCTTAGTAAACTAGCACTTAATGAGTTAACAGCCTTTTTTCACTCAGCAGAGTAAAGCTGCAGCTGTGGGTATATCTCTCTAACTGCTCCAGGCATCCCAAGGTCACGGAGTGGCAAGCTCAGGCAAAATAACTTTTAGATAAAGTGAGGCTCATTTTTAACCTTGAGACTGTTTCTCATCCGGCATTATCTTCGTAAGAAAATTCTTTGTAAAACTATAACTTTATTGTGCTTTGATGTGACATAATTTGTGTTTCTGCGCAAACGCGAAGTTTCAGGGGAGTTCTTTTGTGTGAAATGAGTCTTGAAGTATATATAATAAACTCCATGCTCCTGGAGCCAGAGCTGGAAGCATGAAGTAAAAGACATTTCCCTTGTCCTGTCCTTATTTCCTTATCAACTAAACTGTCATCAGATTATCAGATATGATAAAGAGATCTCCACAGGAGAGAACATCATGTTTCTAGAACCATTTTATCATTTAATTTCATGGCCTTCAGTGTGAGGAGACGAGACTTGTAAAGTCACTCATAGATTTCATTAATTCTCTACTCCATTGGGCACTCATAAAAAGTAGTTAGCTTTATTTTTGGCTTAGGATTCTACTCACCCTTGGTGTGCACCCTCTTCAGTACTGGTCAGAATTTGGCATGTCAGTGGATTTTTGTCCATTATTGAAATTTAGCTTCATACATATAGCCATTAAGCATCTCAAAGTCAGTCCACTTCAAAGTCCAGTTTGTGGATGGGGAAGCAACCTTATTGTCAGGAAGTCCTCCACTGGTAAATGTTGACCACCATGCTCTTAGTCTAAACATTTCAGGCTGGCAACTGTATTTAGTACAAATACAAAATCAATGATTATTATGCTCATGTTTTCATAAGACAATCTTGTTTAAATGTTTGCATATGTGAGGCAGTTGACCCAATCCTTAAAAACTTAATCATAGTTTTCACAGACAGCTGATACAGAACTGACCTTTCTTGTTCTTCTGCTTTTGGATCTTTCTAATCTGATATCCACAACTGAGCAATAGTAATGTAATTCTTTACAAATTTGAAATAATAACTGTTGAGTTATAGAAAATGCCTTAATTCTTGAAGATCTATTGGACATGCATGGCCAGCTCACAAGCACTTTGATATCCTCTGGGTCGATGTTCACTTTTTTGCTAAAATATTATGTGACATACTGTGTAATTTGAACCTGTTACTCTAAAAACTATGATCCCCAGCAAAACTACTATTCCCAGCGCCCTATACACTTCCTGTCATTACACGCTGATGTAGACAGGATATAAATTGGGTGGAGTTCCCTGTCTAGCCTTCTTTTTCCTTCCTGTAGGTGGCTTTGGTGGAACGGGCTTTATGAGCAGGTAGAAGAACTTAGTCACATGGTTCTGTTTTGTCAGATAATAGAGTTTTTTTTTTTTACCCTTGTACTTTGGTGTATTGTCTCATAGGTGGAAGATTGGTAAAGGTGGGCAATGGGGGTCAAGTGACTTGCCCAGGGTCACACAGCTGGGAAGTGGCTGAGGCCGGGTTTGAACCTAGGACCTCCTGTCTCTAGGCCTGACTCTCACTCCACTGAGCTACCCAGCTGCCCCCTAGACTTTTAAAAAATAATATTTTAAGTATTCTACTTTAATTTTAAATCCTACAATACCTGACAGAGGCTCTATAAAACTGGAAATTATTAAATGATAGCTTCAGACTGGCTTCCTCTAGTCATTCCATTATCATTTCATATGTTATTCCAGTATCTTTCCAAAGGTAATGAGGTCATGGAGATCTTATTCAATTGATACCTAAAGATTCTATGAACCTGCTAAAAAGTATAGAATCGATTTCCTAGATTTCAGCAACCCAGAACTGTACTTGAATAGGCTGCAACTGGCCCAACTCAATACTGACAATCCAAAGATAGTCTGTGAGACCAGACATCCTAGAGCAAGGGTGACCACCTTCTTGTTGACTCTAATGACTTATAACCATGTAAAAGTTGTCTTAAGGAACTAGCCTAATTTCTAAAGGGTCAGGTCACAAAAAAAAACTAATTATAGCTTGAAAACAAAAGAAAAAAATGTGAATTTCCACCTCCTCCATTGGATTGTTGCAATATTAAGGGCTTGTAAGATAGAGATCCCAAATGATCTTCCATATTGTTGCAACTTGGTCATATCTCAACTTTCCCAGAGCAAGATACCCCAGTGGATACAACATTTTCTGTGGGTTTACATCCATTCAAAACCATAGACTTACAAAACCCATTTGGCTTCATCTAAAATAGAAATTCTTAACCTGGGTGTGTGTTTAAGGTGGGTGGGGGAGAAGGAGAGGGCTGTGAAGTTTAAAAAATTATTACATACTTTGATAATTGTATTTTGATATATCAGTTTCCTTTGAAATCCAACACCTTCTCTTTTATTTATTTTAGAACATTATTCTGAGGGGCTTCACTAAATTGCCAGAGGATTCCATGATCCAAAATAGATTAAGAATCCCTTGTCTAAATACACAGGAGGAGGGAGAGATTAAAAGAAAGAAGATGCTCATTAGTCCTTTGGTTTCCTAGATGAAGGGAATGAGTCCACTATTCTTCAGATCTTTCCTTCAGTTAGGTTGCTGCAGTCCAGTCTGCCTAAATAAATGTGTAGCTCCATCTACAAGCTTCCAGAAAGGAATTCAGCATCTCCAAGTCAGGGGGAAGAAGCCAGGTCTCTGCAGGACATCTGTGGTCAAGAAAGACAACAGGTCCAAGAGGCTACCTGGCTGGCTATAGCCACAGAGACCTGGGAACAGGGTAGCGATTGTGTGATGGAGTGGAAAACAACCAAGCTTCCCCTGGACTGACCTTTCTCTTTTATAGCAGGTATCTGAGACTGGGAAGCCTGCTTACAGGGAAGACCTGACTGGAAGTTTATTCTCCCTTTTCGCTATATGGAGCACTGAAGCTAAGGGGTGTTATTTTTTTACTCTTTCTCTCTCTGTTTCCTACAATCGACTATGTTCTATCTTCCTCTCCACCACTGCCCATGGTATTTTGTGAGCTTAATTTTCTTTTTACAAATTAGTTTGTTCTCATTGTCTGAGAGCATTTAAGTGCACATGGAAAGATAGGGCTTTTTCAAAAAATTAAATAAACTATTTGCTCTAGGACTTTACAATTCTACTATGAGAAATTAGGAGCACCTCCCCCCCTCCCAAGGATCTTAATTTCCTCATCCTATAATTCTAATATGAGAGAATAAGAAACCTGCCCCACTAAACACACATGCATGCATGTGCACGTACACACACACATACATGGAGTTTATGTTTTTCAGGCATTTCGGTTGGGTCTGATTATTTATTTTGGGATTTTCTTGACAAAAATTCTAAAGTGGTTTTCCATTCATTCTCCAGTTCATTTTACAATTGAGGAAATTGAGGCAAATAGGGTTAAGTGAAATATCCAAGGTCACACAAACTAGTAAATGTCTGAGGCCAGATTTGAACTCAGGAATTTTTTTGACTTCACTTTCTGTGCCACCTACCTAGTGTTAGTCTAGTTCAGTGGTCTGGTTATTGTGAGGGTCAAATAAGATAACATTTGAGGGGGCAGCTGGGTAGCTGAGAGTCAGGCCTAGAGACGGGAGGTCCTAGGTTCAAATCCGGCCTCAGACACTTCCCAGCTGTGTGACCCCGGGCAAGTCATTTGACCCCCATTGCCCACCCTTACCACTTTTCCACCTATGAGCCAATACACAGAAGTTAAGGGTTTAAAAAAAACATAAAATAAAAAATAAAATAACATTTGTAAAGCAAATCTTAAAGCACTGTAAATATTTAATATTATTTTTAAAACAATTTTGTGGTACTAAAATAATTATTTATGGAATAAAGTTTCCTTTCTGAAGAACTGATATAGTGATAAAAACTTGGGTAGGAAAGAGAAGCTGTGAGGTATTATCATCTCTTCTCCCAACTCCAGGTGGCCACTTTGGAGGGAAAAGGATGTGGGTAGGGGACAGTTGTATGATATTGGAAATTTGGGGACCCTTGAACTTATTTTTAGGTCTCTGGTCTTAATATTGAGATCCATGATATAAACTTCTTGTGGATGTTTAGGGGACTTGAAAACTACATTTCCCAGGATTCAATGGGCTTCCTGTCTTACGTGGTGATGTGAACCAATGTAAACAGAAGCTTAAATAGGGAGAACTTGATTGGTACTTCTCTCTTTGCTAGGAAGTAGCCAAGGGGTAGGTATGGCAGCATTTGAATTAGATCTTAGCAGACATGTAGTTCTTTTTAATTATCAATATGGCTGTTAATAAAACCCTAATATCTTTAAATATATACATCTGTATTAATTTTATCTGTAACAGTTGACTACAGAGATGGCACTGGGGGATGTGAGTTGTTTGTAGGATAATGGTTTTGGGGCTGTTGCCAAAATACAGGATGAATCTTATAAGGTTTAAGGGTTACAGAGGCTGAAAAAGTACCTCTGGGTACTTATGGAAATTTAGCTATATCACAACTATCTCATATCTCCCTTTCTCTCCCATTTAGAATCTCCCATTTAGAATTAGTTTATTTACAGTTTTATTTTGGGATTTTGGTTTTATATGAGTATTCTCTTCAAGAATGATCAATAAATATGGAAGTGTGCTTTACATGATAACATATGAATAACTGAGATCAAATTGCTTCCCATCTCTGAGAATGGGAAGAGAAAGGGGGAGACAATTTGGATCTTATAATTTCAGAAAATATATGTTGAAAATTGTTATTTCATGTAATTGGGAAAATAAAATATCAATGAATTTTTTAAAAATGTCACACCCATTCTTCCTAGTCCTTATGAAATTCTTGTCTTTTGGCAATAGACCCCCAAACCACCTGCATATAACTCACATTCCCACATTCCATTGCTGCAGTCAACTGCCCCATTCTCATATTTCTTTTTCTTCCAAAATGGCCATATGGAATTAGGAAAAGAGACAGTAACACTTCAGCTTTTCATTCTTCTCTTTCCTACTCAAGACTTCAGGGTCATTATTAATACATCAAAAATTGTTTGAACTTAAAACGATTATGGAAATATTCAAATAGATCTTTGTCTCATCAGCTTTGCAGTTTCCTTCAATGATTCAGGTAACAATTCATCCATATCTGTATATCCTATGTGACTCTTGTCCATGACTTCTCAAACATTTGCCACAGAGGGTTTGCCTAGTATTCTGGAGCATTTCCTCACTTAGTCTGGATGCATGGAAGTTACCAGTGGAAAATGTTGACTGCCCACTTGTCATGCCTCCCCCTTGCCATATCATGTACCCATCTCCTCTTCCTAGTGCAACATATCTTTTTTGACATCTTTTATCCTGTTATGTGAAGTTTTTCACTGGTCATAGACATCATAGACGTCTCCATTACTCTCTTTGTGATATTAATTTTTAACCCTTCAGAAGCTATTGTATTCCATGATGCATTGCCAGACAACCACACCACTAAAATGTTGGCATTAAAAACATGGGCCTTTGTTTCCATTGGAAGCTTGAAAGCCTTTTAGCTCAGTTGTTCTTCCAATGAGATAATTCCATTTTTCTTCTATTTTTTTCATATTTATATGTCTCATGTTCCACCTGTCCAATTCTAATTTTTAGAATGTTGTTTTCTTCATTGAGCTTTTGTACTTCTTTTTTTCATTTAGCCAATTCTACTTTTTAAAATTTTCTTTTCTTCAATGGGTCTTTGTGCCTCTTTTTTCATCTGGCCAATTCTAGTTTTTAGGGAGTTACTTTCTTCAGTGTATTTTCCTCCATGCTGTTGACTCTTTCTCATTTCTTTTCCCAATTTTTCTTCAGTCTTTCTTATTATTTGATTTTTTAAACTCATTCAGGTGTCCTTTTTGGGCCTGACATCCTTTCACACTTTCCTTTAAGGGTTCACATGTTTCTATTTTGGTGCTGTTGTCCTCTTCTGGGTTTGTTTTTTATCTTTCCTGACACTTATGTAAATGAAATTAACTCTAGCCCATTCATAGTCAAAAATCTACTTTCCCTAGGCATCTAGATTATATCATCCCCATTTTCCTCAAAAGGGGAGGGGAGATAGTTGATCACATGTGACAATAAGTATCAAATCAAGAACAAGGGACTGGCCTTTGGACAGTCCAAATCAGTGTAGAGGCTGCCATTGGTCCACTTGAATTAGAGGTGGGCCCACAGGAAATGACAAGAGACACTATCTCTTTAAATATGTGGGTCACAACCTGGTAAGAAGTTTCCGGCTTTGGACTTGGTGCTGAAGGTGCTTGGCTGAGACCTCAGACTGCTTCTGCTCTGAATTGTCACATGGGTAAGTTAGGCTGACTTCCTGGCCTACCTTGGCATTTCCAAACTCTGTCTTAAGTAGGCTTATAGCCTCTCTGATTTCTAAGGTCTTGTGGCTTGTAACCTAGTTTAATAAGTCTTTTAACCCCCTCTCTCTCTCTCTGTCCAGGCCTCTCCAGGCCTGGACTGGCTTCTCCCTCTCTCTATTTACTTACCTTTTACCTTCTTAATTGTAAATAAACTACCTTAAACTGAATCCTGACTTGGGTCTACTTTAATTATGGAATCAATCTGAATTGTTGATTCCTGGCAACCACATTTTAAATACATATCTATAAATACCTAAAATCTCCCTCTTACACACTAAAATAACTTTACAGGGTCATACTTTTTCTTTGTCTTTTACTCATTCTTCTGGGCTTCTTTTTGACCTTGCCTATAAGGTGACGTTCAGCTCTATTCCTGGAATGGAGAGAGTACTGTCTCAAGGTTGTATTATGGTCTACTCTGTGCTTGGGGTTGGCCTGGTCATCTTTGGGTCCTGCAGTGTTCACTTCAAAGAGGCTGCCTGGCTGACTTGTTATGGGGAGGCTTTCAGCTCTTTTGTCTAGAAGTTGCCTATGCTGGATCTGGCCAGTTCTGCTCTCTGTAATGGTGGCTCCCCCAAGTACAGCTTGCTTTACTGTACTGGGCTCTATTCCCCCAACTATCACTAGAATGAAATGGATTTTGCTCCCCTGGGTGTAAGTTTCCCCTCTTACCCCAGAGAGCCTGGGCCCTCCTGCTGTTCTTCCATGTTGTTTTGTTTTGTGCTGGAACACTGTCTTTTGTTGGTTCTGCCATTCCAGAATTTGTTTTGAGGCTTTTTAATTTTTTTTTATGTGGTTGTCTGGAGGTGAGTTTGAGGGAGCTCAGAGCATTCCTTATTCCATCATCTTAGCTCCCAGAAGTAGAAGTCCTCGAACTTATCTTTAAAAAGGAAAACATAATCCTTGTTACAAATAATCATGGTTTAAAAAATTACACGTATGTACCAAAGATGTATGCCTCAATTTGCACCTGTCAGGAGGTAGAAGGCTTCCTTACTAGTCTGCTGGATTTGTGATTAGTCAAATAATAGACAGTCTTCATCTATTATTCTTGTTTTTTTCTGGGTGGATGGTTAGGCCAAACCCTCCATAGTGGTTATGGTTCTTATCTAGGAGACTTTGCCTGAAGGTTGATACAAGCAGCACAATGTCATTGGTAAATAGGAAGCCTCAAGAGAACCTCATCCACCATCTAAATGTCTTCTTCAACTTACACTCTGCTGGATCTCAAATACCTCATCTCCGGTGAGGCATAAACTACTTCCTTGTTTTATTATTATTTCTTCTTTTTTGCATATATATTTTTAATTTAACTTTTGTTTTTTTCTGAACTTGACAAATGTATATTTTTATATAAAGAGAGGAAAAAGAGTATCATACATAAAGCCATGAATATTACGTACAACTTGTTTTTTTAAAAATATGTAACTTAAATCCCAAAGCCCATTGTTATGAAACTCTTTCTTCACTGGTGAAGATTAATGTTCACAGCCTGAAAGAGGGATAGGGTGTAGATAGAGGGAATGGGAGAGAGGAGAGCTCTAGTCTTATCTCAAGCTCCATAGTTTCTTTAAGAATTTTGACTTCTGGGGGCAGCTGGGTGGCTCAGTGGATTGAGAGCCAGGCCCAAAGATGGGAGGTCCTGGGTTCAAATTTGACTTCAGATACTTCCTAGCTGTATGACCCTGGGAAAGTCACTTAACCGCCCCCCCCCCACCACCACCACCTTGGCCTAACCCTTACTGCTTTTCTGCCTTAGAACCAATTGGTTCTAAGGCAGAAGAGAAAGGTTTTTAAAAAAAAAGAATTTTGACTTCTATCTTCAAGAGAGAAGATGACAGATAAGAGTCACTAATGTGAGAGGAGCTGGCAGTTTCCATCATGTCTCTATCCCCAGTTTGTTACACTAAGGACAGCAGGGAACTTCCCCTTGGGTAAGATTTGGGATTCTTTCTCTAGGTTTAGCTGAGTTACCTCATTCCGAAAGGGATAACTCCTTCACTTTCTTATTTGGTCTATATTCTGCTATATATACCTTTTCTGACTAGTATTTTATTGATTTGGATAAATGAGTTTATTTTCTACTTGCTATGTGGATTCATTGTGGAACTCTGGTGGGAAGAGAGTCAACCTTATTTAAAAATTTGAAGCCCTCCTTTCCCCATTATCAAACAATGTTCAAAGGTTTAGCTTAAACCCAAAACTACAATTTCTAGACTGATAATAATTAGAAGAGCAGATAGATATAATTCTAGCCCCTCTCTTTGAGGAAAGCAAGGCAGTGTCCTCTGGTCTCAGCCTCCTGCTTCCCCTCTTGGAAAGAATTAAAATTGTTTTGGGGTAAGAGCAGGAAGAGAAGAAGCTAGAGATGCCTATTTCATCTACTTTTGCTGAGCTGCATTTTGAATTTCCCCATGTCACATGTGGGGATTGTCCCATTTCATATGTTGCTGTTCAGTCATTTTCCATTACATTCAACACTTGGAGTTTTCTTGGCTAAGACACTGGAGTGGTTTGCCATTTCCTACTTTTATTTTATATTTATTTACATATTATATTATATTTCCTTATTTTATAGGTGAGGAAACTGGGGTAGAGTTAAGTGACTTGCCCAGGATCACACAGCAAATAAGTGTCTGATTTGAGTCTTCTTGACTCCAAATCTGGTGTTCTATCCACTCTATCCACCTTCCTGCCCCTCACCACTCACTACATATTTATAAATTTAAAATGTTAATTTCAAAGGTATTTTGTTTGTCTTTGTTTCTCTCTGCACTTCCACTATTCTATTTGTGTTTTAAAAAATGCTTCATAGCTTCCTATTGAATAATTTACTTAATGTTAATCATGGAGGAACACCACTGAATTTTCATTATTTTTTCAAGGAATTGAGTTATTTTGATGTATGGAAGGAAGGGAGTTAGTTGGGAAAGAACCTTTAATGCTGCTTTTGGCTCCACAAACCAAGTGCTTTTTTCATGATCAACAAATAATAAGTACAATGTGATCTCAGAGCCTGCACATCTTTTAGTTAATTGCAAAATGATAAAGATGTACTCTGTTGTTTGCAAAAAGTTTGCAAAAAGCCTGCATATTCCATGCTCATATTGTCATTGAATAGGCCTTTGATTCATGCACAGATACGTGGGTTAGTAAATGCTAATGTTTTTTCAGTTGGCTTTTTTGGGGTATTAATAAAGTCTCAGACTTTTTTTCTCCCTTACCTCTGGTATCTTCCTTTCCTTAAGATACCTTGTATTTGGTTTCTTTAGTATGCTTGTAATTGTGTTTCCTCTAGCACAGATTTTCTCTCTATATTATTGACCCAACCCAGCTGCTTTCCCCATCATTGTTGTCATTTCTATTTCCCCTACAGGGGAGATGCTTTATGAGAAAATACTGGTTACTGTCATCCATATTCCTCCTTTGTAAGTATAAAGAATGTGTACTACTTTATTGAAGCTAATGAAGGACTAACATAGAGACAATGAAATATAAGAATGAGTCCCTTTTAATTATAAATCCAGTATTTGCACATTGTATGGGATTTCAGGCTCAACTGAGCGGCTCAAATGTAAACAAAAAGTCCAGTATTGACAATGAACTTGTCCCCAGGGCATAGACAGCTTCAGCATCTTTGTTCCTAGCCACTTATTTTACAGAATGAGACCCAGTTGGAATCTGAGATATGTAATTGGATGATCACTATAAGTTAGACTTGGGTTTCTCACAGAAGAAGCAATCCAGGTCTGAATCAGGAAGAATTTTCAAAAAAACAAAGGCTATGTACCTCTCTTACCTTTCTGGGAGATGAGAAACCTCAGAGTGGAGGTCTTGAAGAAACTGAACATTGGAAAGCTTTCAATTAATCCTAAATTAAGATTTTCTGTCCATTCAAACTCCATCTGAAAATAGCATTGTAATCCCCCAGTTGAAAGAGCAAAGGAGAGTAGAGGCTTTGGCTGCCCATCAAAGAGTCAACTTAGTGAGTTCAAATACCCCAAAATGTGAGGAGCCAAGCCAGATCAACTTATCCCACAATGTAATTTATGGGGAGCCAGCCCAGCCCAGCATCATGGAGCTTCATGAGGACTTTCCAGAGAAAAAAGAAGACATCAAGGCCCTGCAATTCTAGAGTTGTGAGCTGCCTTGGCCACATGTGTTCCCCAAAAATGTTCCTCACTACCATTGCTATTGAAATGGACACCCAATTTTCTCCTCCCTCCAGACCCAATATGTATTAATGGGAGAATGTGTCCTGGTTTTTTAGAAATGTCATGCTAAATTAATATCCTCTTTTTTTGGTTTGTTTTAGATTGAATTTCAATGAAGTCCTCCTCCAACACCTCATGATGGAGTAGAAAAAGAACTTGGGTTCTCAAAGGATTGGTTACAATATTAAAAAGACCCAGAGTTGTTGTCAGGATCAAAGGAGATAATATTTACAAAGCATTTAGCAAACTATCTGGCCCATAGTAGGTGCTATATAAAATTAGCTATTAGTATGCATACATACACACACAACCTGAATACAAGATCTTCTTGTGTAGCCCTGGGCAAATAATTTCACCCCTGAGTCTCAGTTTCTTTGTCTGCTCACGAGAGGTCCTGTAAGACATATATAAAAGCCAATTATAAAAGTTTTCTTTGCACAGTTAACCTAAGCAATGATGGGTCTCAGCATTCCCTCCTTATTCCTTTCCCCTCACTCTCATCTCTCCCTAGTCCTGCTTAGCAAATATTGGTGTCATCCATTTTCAGTTTCCACTTTGGCAATTGACTGCCCTCATTGTCTCTGCTCTTGGAATATTTTTCTGGTAGATCAGCTTTCTCCATGCTCCTCTTCACCCCAATAAATCTCTTTAATGCTAGTAAACTTGGTCTACTCCATGACCTAGCAGCTCATGGGAGATCCCACTAAGCCTGGGTTGCAGCACCCTCTGCTGATCACATTGGTGATTGCTGGCCAGTTTAATCTCTTCCTAAATCCTAAAAGTCAGGGTTGGATCCTATCTCTCTTCTCCCATCTCAGACTATCCCCAATACCTTTTTCAAAACTGACCCCCAAATTCTTTATCCCTACTAGTGTGTTAATGAATAATGATAGTTTAAATCAATCAATGGTTTCAAACTAAAAAAAAAAAAAAAAAAGGCAGGGTGGTTAGTGGTGGCATTAACCATACATAAGGATCCTTCCAGGTTGTATTTTTGATGTAGAAAACTGAAAAAAATGGGGGTTTTATACCCACTAAATAGAAGTTCCTTAGTGTGGATTTAGGTTTGGATCAGTGATGATCCAAACAGTGGTTCTGGCCTAGTTTGTAGGCCCAGGGGTCAGCCACACCAGTCTTCTGTAAGTTTAACACACAAATCTGACTTCAGTTTGACGTTATACAAATAAATGATGTTTACTTTATAAAAAGCAAGATGGGTAGAGGACCAGGGTAAAAGGAGTTCCCTAAACTTCCAGGTTCTAGCTCCTCCCACTCAGATACTGGCCCTCAAGGACCTGCTTGGTCCCAACACTGTTGGGCTACTCTGTTTACTCTGTCTGCCTAAACCCTCCTAGCTATCTAAAATCTGACTAGATAGGTCCACAAAATGAGAACAAAGTTCAGATTATAAGGTTTTAGCTGGAAGCCAACAGGCTTAAGCTGAGAGTGGTCTGGCTCGGAGTATGGCAGACAGATTCTGTCCAGGTAACTTCTCTCATGCACATGAAATCTCCAGGAACCAGATCTCAGCACTAAAACGAGATAAGGATGAGGGTTGAGGTTAGGTAAAGAGTCTGAATTCCTGAATCTTCTCGGGTGGGTCCAGATCTCAGCCAAAACCCCTGTAACCAATCAAAATGGCCAGTGGTAGTTTTTCTCTTTCCCCCCACTTACCCAAGGCAAAAGCACCCCCCTGGGACTCAAATGGTTCCAGGCATGCAGTCTCTTCCACAAGGTTCTTGCATATTTTTCCCCCAAAGTCTTTTGCAAGTTTGCCTTCATCTATCTTTATTTTAACAAAACCAAATATTAGCAATCATCTACATCTTACTGTATTTTTAAATTTAAAAATATTTCCCTATTACATTTTTAAAACTCTAACCTTCTATCTTAGAATAAATTCTATGTAGTGATTCCAAGGCAGAAGAGCAATAAGGGCTAGGCAAATGATTTGCCCAAGGGTCACAGAGCTAGAAAGTGTCTGAGTGAGATTTGAACTCAGGACCTCTTGGCTCCAGACTGTCTGACATTCTATCCACTGAGTCACCTGGCTACTTCTTATCTTCTGTCTTAGAATTCATGCTAGGTATCAGTTCCAAGGTCGAATTTTGTTAGTATAGGCAATTGGGGTTAAGTGACATGCCCCAGGATCACCCAGCTAGAAAGTATCTAAGGTAAGACTTGAACCTGTGTCCTCCTGTCTTCAAACCTGGCTCTCTGTCCCCTGAGCCACCTTGTTGCCACTCAAATTACATTTTAATCTTGTTTAGAGTGTGTTGGCCCCAATACTGGCTGCTGGTCAAATGCTACATCTGATTTAAAGTATCACCTCTCCTAGAGTTATCTGAAGTTATCTGAAAAAATTGAGTTAGTGATTGGGTCTGGGAAAAATTGGCTTTATATATTTGTTTGTTTGTTTATTTATATAGTTTTTTTGAGGGGGAGAGTAGAGGGATTGGTGCTCAGTCCCTCCCCTCCACCTTTATCTCTCCTTTTGCTCTCCCACTCACTTTAGTCAGAGCCACCTTGGCAACTCAATACAACCGGTCAGTTCAATCCCAACCTCCCCGCAGAGATGAACATCGATAATTCGTAGAGCTTTTCCAAGTGAGAACTAGATGAGAATGGAAGGAGGCCAAAGGCAAGAGGAGCACAAACCTATTAACTGGCACTAATGACCTTCAGGAATGTACCAGGGGCTTTGACTCCAGAGCTGATATAATTATTTAAGGACCTGCTTAGCATTTAGATTACCTAAACTGGGAGGCTGATAGAAAGGAGGCTAAAAGGAATAGAGAAAGAAGGAAGAATTAAAAAAAAAATAGCCAACAACCTTCAGGCAGGGAGATTATAAGACTCAAATGAGATGATGAATATTTTAAAGCACTTCATAAACCCTCAAGTGTTATATAAATGCAGATTATTTTTATTATTAAACCTCCACATTCTGTTGATGGCTTTTCATTCTTTGTACTCCTGCTGCACTCAAGCAATATTTAATAGCACAATGCTGAGCATGCTGGTAAAAGTTTAATAATTAGATTGGGGAAGTTTGTACACATACTTTTAAATTTCATCTTCATTGTTAACACTTTCTTAAGTGTAGCCTATTAACAAAATAATAAATTAAGTCCTGATATTCAGCTCTGGAGTGTAAATGTTCACTTTAGAAATTTAACCACCTGGCTCCTATAAGTCTTTAGAACTGGTTTTAGTACAATTTTTTTAAACACTTAATTTCCATCTTAAAATCAATACTGTGTATTGGTTCCAAGGCAGAAAAATGGTTACAGGTTAGGTAATGGGGGTTAAGTGACTTGCCGGGTCACACAGTTAGGAAGTGTCCACCTGGCTGCCTCTTCTAATACAATCTTGCCTCCAATCATTGATTGTTTCTGAAGACATCCCTGAGAGTCTTCTGTTTCCCTTTTATCTACTCAGAAGAGGGCAGTTTCATTCAGATGGCAGATTTATTTGGGACTCAGGTGATAGAATCCTTTCCTTAAGATCCTTACTGATCATGGTATATAGATTGGTTGATTGGTTGAGTATTGCCCTTTGTCCTTGAAGAGAACCAAAAATGATATAATTGGTGATGTCTTTTGACTCACCCATAAATTGGATTTACTTAAATTGGGAGGTGTAAAAGGGATGTAGAGAAAAGGAGGAATTAAAAGCAAAGTTGCACGAAGTAGTAGGGCCTCATTCTTTCTTCCAGTCATCTAAGTACACTGACAAGACAAAAGTCAGTTTGACTGGATTAGATTTCAAGTCTTTATGAGTTCTGCTACTCATTACTTGTGTGACTTTAGGCAAATCACTTCATGTTAATGAACCTGAGTTCTGGGAGAGCTTAATTTTCATATACTGTATTAATTTCTGTATATTTGATTTTTAAAAACTTTTTAATGTGTATTCCTGTATTTGGGATCTGGGCCTGAGATAGCATCTAGTCTGCTGCTTTTTGTATTTTCTTTGACTTTGGGAATCCCAAGGAATGTCTTCCTTTTGAATGGAATTTGGTTAATAGATGAAGGGGAGAAGGGCTCTTTTCTCTCTACGTGACCTGTCCACTGTTTGGGTAGGGAAGGGTAGATAGGTGATTGACCACCTCTTAATTAGCTATCACCAATTAAAGATGTCTTGGGATGGTCTAAGAAGGAGCTGAATAATAAGCTCCTAAAAATCTATTTATTAGACTCCCTGACCCATCTCAGTTTGTCCTCTGGCAGCAAGAGAGCCATGGAAACCTTTATTGCTTTATTGGTAATGATGCTGGCCTAACCAATAAACCTGATAAAATCAGTGAAATTATAGCCTTACTCAAAAATTAGTCTTTCTAGATAATTTTAACCATGAACAGTTTCCTCATCTAACAAATGAGAGAGATAGACTAACTAATCACTCTACCTCCCTTTCAGTTAAAAAATTCTTTGTTCTTGTGAACCTCTAAGGTTCTGGTGGGGGGCGGGGGCCTTGTTAGCTCTGTGTATCTCTGTAAGCCTCAACTATAAAATAGAAATAATCAGGAATGCATGACCCACAGGATTATTGTGAAAATCAAAACGAGAAAAGGTGCAGAGAGTGGCTTTTAAAGCACATAAATTATTATATAAATATCCTAGTATCTTCCTGGCAGGCTCACGAAGTACCCATAGATTTCTGTTATCCATCCTCTGGACCCCTGAGTGAGGAAGGGATTATACAGATAGGCTACATGAAATATGTCAGGATTTGACAAGATGCCCCTTGATTATACAGTAAATCATTAGCAAAGCTGCTTAGCTGGCTCACTAAACTGTGGCTTCTCTTCACCTTAAGCCAATCCAACTTAGACTAACCCTTGCACTGTAAATAATTATATACACGTTATCTTGTTTAAACCTCGCAACAACCCTACAAGGTAGATGCCACAAGTTTGTTTTGGATTGGATCTATGATTTGACCAGTCTAAGGAATTCCCAGTGAGGATATTCCTGAGAGTCACTTGGGGGGGGGGGGCGCACTGGGAGGTAAAGTGACTTGCTGGGGTCTCTTAGCTAATAGGAGTTGGAGACAGCACTTGACCATGCAGCACTTGACCATACTGTCTCTCACTAAGATATTATTGTCCCCATTTTATAAACAATAAAACTGAGACTCCAGGAATTTAAATGATCTGCCCCTGATCTCCCTGCTGGTTAAATATTAAAGGTGTTCCTGATCCTGTTGCAACCTTCCATGCACTTGTCTCCTAAGAGGCAAAATACCAAATAGCTAGGGATGGTGCAGAACAAGAATTTAGTCTTATATCTATCACTACTGTAATCTAACTCAGGACCAGGACAAAGAAAAATTTCTCCATAGCTATCACTGGCAAAAGACATTTTTTTTTAAAATCAAGTGCCTAATTGTGTGGCTTATTGTTAGACAAGTAAAACAGATACCTCCTTATCCTACAAAGCTTACATTTTGAAATATGGTAGTGGATTGAAGGGCCTAGAGATGAGAAGTCCTGGGTTCAAATGTGGCTTCAGATATTTCCTAGCTGTATGACCCTGGCCAAGGTTCTTAACCCCAATTGCCTAGCCCTTACTGCTCCAACAGACAGTATTGTTCCTAAGGTGGGAGCTATGGGTTTAAAAACAAAACAAAATAAAATATTGTATGACTATGAACAAACCACTTAACCCACACCTAGGTAGCACTCTGATATTACAAATTGTTGATTTAGCCTCCTCATAAGGGAGTTCTGGCATAAAGAGAGTACAAATACTAAAGAATAATATCTAGTAATTAGATAATAAAATCTAAAAAATTAGGTAATTACAAATGACATAAAGATATAGTACAAATACTAAAGAATAATATCTAGTAATTAGATAATATCTAAAGAATTAAATAATTATGAAAGGCACAAAGATATAGTACAAATACTAAAGAATATAAAATTAAACCATAATAAAGGATGAATATTCTGAACTCTAAGGCAAGTGAGAAAGTGAAATGGCCCCACTCATCTATGAGTACAGGAAAAATTTCAGGTCTGTTTGTTGATTAACTCACATATAGTCAATAGCCTTTTACAGAGAGATGGGAGACTTTGGCTGAATAGGAAGAGCCTCGAGGAGAACTGAAACAAAGGTCCCAGGAGCCTGGAATGGCTGGTATCCAAAGCTGATTTCTGACAAAGGAAATAATTTACTCCCCTGACAAATGGTTCATCTTCTGCAATACTGAGGAGGCAATTTCCTATATCTCCTACATATGCCTGTGTAGGGAAGTTAAATGTCTATAGTTTCATTGTGTATTTTTAAAAAATGATTTATTGATGCCTTTTGCCTTCCTATCTGTTATTTCCAATAGGATGTAAACTCCTTAAGGATAAGAATGGTTCATTTTTTTTTATCCACAGACCTGAAAGTGATTGATAAATGTTTGTTGATGGATTACACCCCTTTCTGCACAAAACCCACCCTGAAACAAAGAAAAATAGGTAAACAGAAGAAACCAACATAATGATTGGGTCTGACATCTGACCCCACGTTAAAAATATCATTAGCTGTTAGGGCAACTAGGTTGCACAGTGGTTAGAGCACCAGACCTGGAGACAGGAAGACTCATCTTCCTGAGTTCCAATCTGGCTTTAGACATATACTAGTTTGACCCTGGGCAAGTCACTTAACCCTGTTTGCCTCAGTTTCTTAATCTGTAAAATGAGTTAGACAAGGAAATGGTAAACTACTCTGGTATCTTTACCAAGAAAACCCCCAATGGGATCAAGAACAGTTAGACATGACTCAACACAATAGCAGTTATATAGCACTTTAAAGTTTACTAAGCACATTACAGATATTTTTGTAATTTATTCTTACAACTGTCTTATGAGACATTTGGGGGTCTTTGAACTACATTTCCCATGAGCCCACTGGCTTCCTTTTATTATGCACTGATGTAGACAGGAGGATAAAATTGAGGGGTTGGTGTTCCCAGTTCGCTTTCCTTCCTATGGTGGTAGGGAATGGCTGGCTGTTTGAACAGCCTGAGCTAATATGGCACATAGTTTTATTTTCTAGTGATTACTAATAAATCTTATAAAACCATAATATTTTTAAAGTTATTATTACATATTAATTTTATTTTTTACAATTATATTTTTTACACAACTACTCTTGGGGATAAGTGTTATTATAATTCCCAGTTTATACGTAAGAAAATGAGGCAGAAAGAGGTGAAGTGACTTGTCTAGGGTTGCCCAGTCTGTAAGTGTCTGAGGCTGAATTTCATTTTATTTCATTTCAATTTTTTTTTGAGGCTGAATTTTAATCCAGGTCTTCCTGATTCCAGATCTCCAGGCTTCTATCCAAAGTCTTACCTACACACTGGTCTTTGTAATGAAGGAGTATGACTTCCTGTTTTTTGTTTGTTTTTACATTATTGCATATATTGATCTCCTGGTTCTGCTTTCTACACTCTGAATCAGTTCTTCTAAGTCTTCCCATATTTCTCTAAATTTCTCAGAATTATAAATTTCATTATTTCTCTAAGCATAATACTACTCCTTTATTTTTGTTGACCACAATTTCAGCCATTTTCCATTGAATGAACATCCACTTCCTTCCCAGTTTTTTTGCCACTACAACAAAAAGAGTTGATGAACATATTTTACCTATTTTGATGCATATGAAGTCTTTATTTCTGCCTTTGACCTGTTTGGAGTTTATACCCAACAGTGGAATCAATAAGTTAAAGGGTGCAAATAGTTTGGTGACTTTTCTCCCAACTTTACAAATTGTTTTCTGAAACTGTTGAACCAATTTTCAGTTTATAGTTTCATTGTTAATGACTGGGACAAACATAGTAGTTCTGGATACTAGCAAACAGTAGTTCAGAAACCAACCTCGCTGTGTATATGTGTGTATGTTGTTCAGTTGTTTCACTCTCTAATACACACACATATAGATGCATTTATGTATATGCCACAGATCTACAGGCCACATGAAGCTACACCTATAGGCAGACACATAGATGTGTACATACACAAACACAAAGAGGGCATTTAGGTGCCATAGTGGAGAGAGTGCCAGGTCTGGAGTCAGGAAGATCTGAGTTCAAATCTAACCCCAGACCCTTCTAGATGTATGATTCTGGGCAAGAGTCAAACATGACTGAAAACTAAGCAATGAAAAATAAGTATATTTTTTACTGCCTGTTCTACAGCTCCCAGGGCAGTAGAAAAGTAGTGTTTGTTGTATTCAGGAGAAATGGAAGAAGCATGTGCTATGGCTATGATGACTTACTAGAGTGTTTAATGAAGCTGCTGCATTCTGAGGCCAGATTTATAGGCACAACTAAGAGACAGTTTCCAAGTCAGAGAACCTGATGGTGTCACACAGTTCATTTTGGAAGTGTATGGGATTTATTTTTACCTGGGTCAGTTCAGCTTCAGAATAGTTAAGTGGTTTCCCCTTTGGTTTCCATGGAAACACAACAAAAGCAGCTATTATCCATTCAAATTATGCTAGATCAGTTAGTCTCTAATTGGAATTATTTTGATATTTTTTTCCCCTCCTAGGGTTGTTGGAGGAAAGATTGTCGTGACTGAACCCCTACCTTGTTTCTTGATTCCAGGATTACAAGGAATCAGAGAGACTTAAAAGAATCCAGGGGGATTGCTTCCCTCACCTGGGATCCTTCCAGATAACTCAGACCGGAGATCACTTTTAGAGTGATTCCCAGAAACTTTGGAGAGGATTGCCAAACGGGAAATTAGAAAAGAGGGAAGCTATTTGGGGGAATCACAGAATCAGGAGAGCAGATCCTCCTCTTTGATTCTGATGGAGAACCTTTTAAGCAGTAAGGGCTTAAAGCCACTGCCACAATTTGAAGTGATGACTCGGGTTCTCATCTAAGGTTGTGCCATTCGTGATCTACTCAACAAATTCATATGAAGTGTAGAGGATCTTTGAGTTCAGTTAGCATAGTCCTTGGCATTGAACAGACACTTAATAGATGCTCATTAAGTGAATTAAGTTTAACAAGAAGGTATTAAAACACCTACTCCACGCCAGGAACTGGGCTAGTTGTTAGGGATACAGAGACAAAAACAAAACAATCCCTGCCCTCAGTGAGTTTACTTGGGAAATAACAAGTACACAAATAAATAAATGATAGGCTTTATGGTGTAGATCAGGGGTTGGCAACCTTTTTGGCCGTGAGAGCCATAAACACCACATTTTTAAAAATGTAATTTCGTGAGAGCCGTACAGTGCTCACAGTGCGCACTCCTGTAACAGTGCGCGCTCCTGTAACAGCGCCTGAAAATAAATTTACTTTATGGCTCCTGCAGAAAGAGCCATATCTGGCCCTCAAAAGAGCCAGATATGGCTTGAGAGCCATATGTTACAGACCCCTGGTGTAGATAGAGGAATAGGATTATAGCCGGTCAGCTTAAATCCTGTTTCTGACATGTACTGGCTTTGTGGCCCTGGGCAAGTCACTCTGAATATTCCAGGCAAGTCTCTAAGATTATATGTTGCATGACAATTGTCCATCTTCATCTCTACATAAAATTTCTTACCTGGGCATTTCTTATACCAAGTAGAGAAGTTGGTATTTTATTTAAAGGCAATAGAGAGCTACAGAAGATTCTTGAGTAGGAGAAAGACATAGACAGAAATGCTGGCAACCTATCAATTTAGCAACTGTGTAGGGTATAGATTGAAGATGGGGCAGACTGAGTTCTAGGAGACTGTTCTGATGAATGTCTGTTAGTCTAGTGATGTCAAATTAAGATAGAAAGAGGGACTACTAAATCATACAGAAGGATCCCTGTAGGTGGCCTATTGACTGAGAAAACCATACATGTTTATTTCTTTTTTCAGTGAAAACATCAACATATTAAAATCAGATAGCTATCATATTTTCATCTGGTTTGGGCTGAACTTAGGAATGTAGTATGCCACATGCTTCCCAAGGGCCATATATTTGATACCTCTGATCTAGACCAAATCCCTTCCTTCATTTTATAGATCAGAAAACCAAAAGTGAGAGAAATGAAGTGATTTGTTCACAAGTAGTGGGAGAGTCAAGATTAGAACTTCTCTTGACTTCCCTTCTAGGACTTTTTTTATCTTCCTTGACTTGACCCCTCACTACCTCTCACTTTTCTACCTTTCCAGTTGTTTTACTATCTATTTCCTCTTTAAGCTCCTTTAGTTTCTTCTTTAGAAAGCTGGAAGCTATACCATTTGGTGCATAAATGTTTAGTATTGATATTACTTCATTGTTTATATTACCTTTTAGCAAGATGTAATTTCCTTTCTTATCACTTTTAATCAGATCAATTTTTACTTTAGCTTTGTCTGATATCATGATTGCTACCCCTGCTTTTTTTACTTTAGATTATGCATAATAAATTCTTCTCCAGGCTTTTACCTTTAATCTGTGTGTGTCACCCTGCCTCAAATGTGTTTCTTGTAAAAAACATATAGTAGGGTTCTGGCTTTAAACCACTCTGCTATCTATTTCTGTTTTATTGGTGAGTTCATCCCATTCCCATTCAGAATTATGATCACTGTGTATTGCCCTCCATCTTATTTTCCACTTTTGATCCTGCTCTATTCCCTTTCACTCTGTTCCTCCTCACCAGCTTTTTATCACCCCTCCACTTCCCTCTCCCTCCAATTACTTCCCCCTTCTACTTCTCTTTAGGATAAGATATCATTCTATACCCCCTGAATATGTTTGTTTTTTCCTCTCTGAGCCAGTTATGATGAGAGTAAAGTTTAAACATTGCCTATTATTGCCCTGATCCTCCCCTCTCCATAATGATTTTTTCCATGCCTCTATATTATATAATTTATCCCATTCTATCTCTCCCTTCCCTTTTCTCTCAGTGAAATCTTCTTTTTCACCCTTGATTTTTTACATATATCATATATATATATCATTTTATATAATCACATATATACATCATGTCATCATACATCATTATATACATCATATTATCATAATTAGCTTTACTTTTGCACCCTCTTTCTAAGTATATTCCTTTTCTACCTTCTCTACTACTAAGAGTAATTTTTGAGAATTACAGATATCCTCTTTCCATGTAGAAATACAAATATTTTGACCTTAATGAGTTCCTTAAATTTTCTCTTTCTTATTTACCTTTTTAGGCTTCTCTTGGGTCTCATGTTTGAACTTCAAATTTTTTTGTTTAGGTCTAGCTTATTCCTCAGGAATTCTTGGAAATCTATCTTATTGAATGTCCATTTTTTCCCCTGAAAGAATTTACTCAGTTTTGCTGGATAGGTGACTCTGGGTTATAAACCTTGGTCTTTCTCCTTCCTGAATATCATATTCCATGCCTTTTGATCCTTTAATGTAGAAGTTGCTAAGTCCTGTGTGATCTTGATTGTTGTTCCATAGCATTTGAATTGTTTCTTTCTAGCTGGTTGAAGTATTTTCTCCTTGACTTGGAGGCTCTTGAATTTAACTATTATATTCCTGGAAATTTCCATTTGAGGAATTTCTTTCTGGAGATGGTCTGTGAATTCTTTCAATTTCAATTTTATTTTCTTGTTTGAGGATATCTGGGCAGTTTTCTTTGATAATTTCTTGTATTATGATGTCCACGATTTTTTTTTCATCATGGCTTTCAGGTAGTTCAATAATTCTTAAATTGTCTCTCCTGGATCTATTTTCCAGGTCACTTGTTTTTTTCCAATAAGATATTTCATGTTTTCTTCTGGCATTTCTTCTTCTTTTTATTTATTTTTATACTTTCTTTATTTCTCATGAAATCATTAGTTTCTAGTTGCTCAGTTCTAATTTTTAAGGCCTGATTTTCCTCCATCAGCTTTTGGTTCTCTTTTTTATTTTTTTCTTACATTGCTTTTATTTCTCTACCCCACTTTTCCTCTGCCTCTATTAATTTGTTTTTGAAGTCTTTTTTGAGCTCTTCCAGAATCTGTGTCCAATCCATTTTTTAATTTTGGACTTTACATGTGTTTGCTTTGCTTTCTTCTATGTCTATACCTTGTTCTTTGTTTCCATAAAAATTCTTTATACTTAGGTGCTTTTTTTGTTGTTTGCTCATTTCCCCTACCTTTTTTATAGATGGAATCTGTTTTCTGGGAGGTTAGAATACTCTCTTAAACTTTCAGTCCTTCTTGATGCTACCCTTAGCTTTTTTCCCCCCTTTAACCCTTACCTTCCATTTTAGAATCAATACCATGCATTGGTTCTAAGGCAGAAGAGTGATAAGGGCTAGGCAATAGGGGTTAAGTGACTTGCCCAGGATCACACAGCTAGGAAGTGTCCAAGGCCAGATTTGAACCTAGGACTTCCCATCCCTAGACCTGGCTCTTAATCCATTGAGCCACCTAGCCGCTCCCTATCCTTAGCTTTCCCCCCTGGGTTTCTGTCAGTTTCAGTTTTTCCAATATGATATGATGGCCTGAGGCCTGAGAGTTCTGAGAGCCATTTTCCATTGCTGATTCAATTAACCCTTGAGATGCTGATAGTTTAAAGATTTGCCTCAGGCTTGGGTATAAGGTTTGGTCTTACTCTGAGCAACACCTAGGGGACTTAATATCTCCCATTTCCATACCTTTGCACTGGCTTCCTCCTATGTCTGAAATATACTTCTTCTTTTTTCCACCCCTACCTCTTAAAACATCGAATTTCCTTCAACACTTAGCTGCCATATTACCTTCTAGAGGTCTTTTCTAGGTCCTTCTTCTTGCAAGTGCTTCTCTTCCCCTGAAATCACCTTCTATTTACTTTGTATTTACCAATATGTGCTTAGGTTGCTCTCTGAGTGCAGGGATAATTTTATTTTTGTCTTTGTATCTTTAGTACCTAATACTGTACCTGGATTTATTAAATGCTTATTAAATGACTTTTACATCAAATTAAAATTTTATTTTAAACACTTATCTTCTACCTTATAATCAATACTAAATTCCAAGGCAGAAGATTGATAAGGACTAGGCAATTGGAATTAAGTGACTTGTCCAGGGTCATATGGCTAGGAAGTATCTGAAGCCACATTTGAACCCTTACCTCTCTATCCACTGAGCCACCTAACTGCCCCTGGTTAACTGACTTCTGCCAAGCCATACTTTCAAAATTTAGGTATTGTTGGTTTCCTGAGGAAAAAGGATTTCTCAGATCAGTGTGGAATTATGCAACTTAAGCAGAAATGCAAATTGCTACAGAAGCCCAGCCCTGCCAGAGTCCTAAAGATTGAGGGGATAGTGGCCATAGGAGCCAGATATCTGATAGGCAGGAGTGGGATTCAAATCCCACCTTTGATATTTCCTAGTTGTATGACCAGGCGACCTCTCTAAGCTTCAGGTTTCCTTATCTGTAAAAATGGGGTAACACCTATCTTATTGATTGTTGTGAGGCTTAAGAGAAAAAAAAAAGTTTGTAAAGTGCTTATATAAGGTGTCCTAAAAATTTTAGTTCAGTCTTAAACTTTAACTATTTACATTTAAAAATAACAGCATTTTAAAAATTTTTTAATAATTTATTAATATTCATTTTAACATGGTTACATGATTCATGCTCCTACTTTCCCCTTCACCCCCCCGCCCCCGCATTCCCCCCACCCATGGCCAATGCACATTTCCACTGGTTTTATCATGTGTCCTTGACCAAGACCTATTTCAAATTGTTGGTAGTTGCATTGGTGTGGTAGTTTCGAGTCCACATCCCCAATCATGTCCTCCTCAGCCCATGCATTCAAGCATTTGTTTTTCTTATATGTTTCCTCTCCTGTAGTCCTTCCTCTGAATGTGGGTAGCGCTCCTTACCATAAATCCCTCAGAGCTGTCCTGTGTCATTGCTTTCTGCTGGTACAGAAGTCCATTACATTCAATTTTACCATAGTATATCAGTCTCTGTGTACAATGTTCTTCTGGCTCTGCTCTTTTCGCTCTGCATCAGTTCCTGGAGGTCTTTCCAGTTCACCTGGAACTCCTCCAGTTTATTATTCCTTTTAGCACAATAGTATTCCATCACCAGCATATACCACAGTTTGTTCAGCCATTCCCCAATTGAAGGACATACCCTCCTTTTCCAGTTCTTTGCCACCACAAAAAGCGCAGCTATAAATATTTTCGTACAAGTCTGTTTATTTATGATCTCTTTGGGGTACAAACCCAACATGGTATGGCTGGATCAAAGGGCAGGCATTCTTTTATAGCCCTTTGAGCATGGTTCCAAATTGCCAGCCAGAATGGTTGGATCAGTTCACAACTCCACCAGCAATGCATTAATGTCCCAATTTTGCCACATCCCCTCCAGCATTCATTACTCTCCCCTTCTTTCATTTTAGCCAATCTGCTAAGTGTGAGGTGGTACCTCAGAGTTGTTTTGATTTGCGTTTCTCTAATTATTAGAGATTTGGAACACTTTCTCATGTGCTTATTGATACTTTTGATTTCTTTACCTGAAAATTGCCTATTCATGTCTCTTGCCCATTTATCAATTGGGGAATGGCTTGATTTTTTATATAATTGCTTTAACTCCTTGTATATTTGAGT
>NC_058131.1:454776052-454809365 GCF_016433145.1 Gracilinanus agilis
TTCAAGACCTTGTGACCCATTTTCATTGTTTTGGGAAGGTTTGGATTGTTTGTTCTCCTCTACTGTTTCCTCTGTTGTCTGGATTTTTTCTGGTTAAAAGTTGTCAAGTGTTAAAGGTTTTTTCTTCTTCATCTTTCTCTTCTGGTTTTCCTGATGGCTTGCCATTGTAGGCTGAGTTCCCTCTCAGCTTTATGCTCGTGCCCAGGATCTGTTTGTGGCTCTTTAGAGATTCCTGAGATTTCAGGTCTAGTTGTTTTGGGACAAGCCTCCTGGTGGTCTCCTTGCTAGTTCTTCTGTCTGAAGCTCCTTTAACAGTTTCAGGGAGCTGCTTCCGTAGTCAAGCACCTCTCTGCACTGGGTCCCCACTCAAGGTCCGCTACTGCACTCAGAATCAGCCCCTTCGTCCACGCCCCAGTCCGTGCTTTAATCCGTGCCTCAGCTGGCGCCTGTGTCAGCCCCTTCGCCTGCGCCTGGGCTCAGGGTCTGCGCTCAGAGTCCGTGAGTTCCTCAGCCTCCCGGGGAGTCCCAAGTCTTGCTGCTCCCAGGAACAAGCCCTGGTGAGCTGCCAATGACCTGATGGGTGCCCCAAACCTGCTCCGACTCCCGTGCACTGGCTTTGGCGTGGTAGGTGGTGTGGGGTGGGGGAGGGGTTGCTCCGCTCGTGTTTTCGTGGGAGCTGTTTCACCCCTTTATAGCATGGAAATGCCCCGTTTCCACGTACCTCTGATGCTCCGCCCTGTTGTGGGGTCCCTTCTTTCCTCTGGATTTGTTTTTATGTCTTCTTGAGGAGTCCTATATGCGTGGGTTAGGAGAAGTCAAGCAGCTGCTTTTTACTCTGCCACCATCTTAACAGTCCAGCATTTTTAAAATCAGTTTGTTGAGGGGAAAGATTAAACACAAAACTTTCAAAGCTGAGAAAAAGCAGTATAAATATAAAGACTGGATTCTTGTAAATAAACAGGGCAAGCACCAATGGTTTCCTTACAATGGACTGATATTTATATAATTTTAAAATTTCCAATGTATTTTTTCATACATTATCTCCTTTAAGTTGCACAACAATACTGAGTTATTACAATTCCCATCATATAAATGAGAAAAGGGGAGAGGTTAAGTAACTTCCCCAGTGTTGCCCAGGAAATATGTATCTCAGGAAAGATTTAAACCCATGCCTTCCTGATTTCAAGTTTAGTACTGCATTTACTATGCCATGTGATAATCTGATAATAAATACCTCAGGTTACTGAGATAGTGGCTGAGATGGTAATACCTGGGAAAGGGCTGGGTTGCCTTCCTAGGATTCTGAAGAACTAGATCTAAACCAGTTTAACCATGTGCTGGAATGTTATGGTTTTAGAAGGATAATATCAGTGTCATTTCATAGTCAATGTCCTTGGCAGCTGCTGAGGGGAAAGCAGGATGGGTGTTGAGCCCTTCTTTGCCTTAGGTAAAAAATGGGAAGGTTTAGGGAATGTCTGGAAGACAGCTAGATGGCACAGTGGATGGAGCACTGGATAAGAATCAAGAAGACGCATTCAAATGCAGCCTCAAATGCTTAATAGTTGTTTGACCCTGGGCAAGTCATTTAATCCTGCTTGCCTCAGTTTCCTTATCTGTAAGATGAACTGGAGAAGGAAATGACAAACCACTCTAGTATCTTTACCAAGAAAAACTCAAATGGAGTAATGAAGAGCTGGAAACACTCAAATGACCGAGCAACAACAAGGGAATGTTTGGGGGAACCTGTACATTTTCTAATTCTATTCATGCTATTCTACTCATGACTCTTCTGGTCTTTCTGGAGCCATTCCCTGGGTTATGGTATAAAAGGGGAAATACTTTCTTCCTGATCTACACTCTTTTGGAGGGAAGACAATCATATCTTATAGAATCCTGGAGATTGTTGGAAGAGATCTCAAGAATCACAGGAATTATACATAGGACTTCCCCATATGGCATTTCTGATATGAACAGCCATCCTGAGCATATTCACTTTCAGTGACCAATGGAAGCTCATTTTCCATCCAGGCAGTTTATTACATTTGAGAAACACTCTACTGAAAAGTGACTCATTATTGTGAGTCAAAATCTGACTTTCTATAACTTCTACAATAATGCTAGCTCTCAACTCAGAGATTTGTAGAAATCTAATGTGTTTTCCAGAATGTTTAATCCAAGTCTTCTTTTCTTCAGACTAAAGGATCCTGCTTGTTGCTGAGTTATTTCAGTTGTGCCTGGCTCTTTGTGGCCCCATTTGTGGTTTTCTTGACAGATACCAGAGTGGTTTGCCATTTCCTTCTCCAGCTCATTTTACAGACAAGGAATCTGAGGCAAATGGGGTTAAATGACTTACCCAGGGTCACACAGCTAGTAAATATCTAAGGTCAGATTTGAATTCATGAAGATGTCTTCCTGACTTCAAGTCCAGTGCTCTATCCACTGTTCTGTCTAGCTACCCTTTCCTTAGTTCTTTCATATGTTTCTTATCTGACATGGTTTCCAAACCCCAATTCCCAATCTAGCGTCTCTCCCCTGAAACAACTAGTTTTTTTAGTCTCCCTTTTAAAATGTGTCTCCAAGAACTAACTATAGCATATCAGATAGAGTTTGACCAGTATAGAATACAATTGGAGTTGTATTATTTCCCTTGATCTTGACACTGTCTATAAATGTAGTGTAAGATTTTATCTTTCTCTTTTGTCTCTAAGATCATGGGGAATTGTTTCCCCTCTGGGTTTAGTAAGGTCTTGGCTCAGTTCAGGATGCTAAACTGTCTCCCAGACTTTAGAATAATAGGTAACCTAGTCTAGAGCAGGTTTAAAGTGGAAAACACCAAGTGAATTGAACATCCAGCCAAATTTTCATCCTAAACCAAAACTGGACCTTTAGAATTTCATGATTGGCAAGTCACAGGTAACTGTGGGGATCAAAAGAAAAACAATCTTTAGGGTACCATGGGTATTAGTTCTAACCAAGGAAAAGTGATAACAAAGATGCTGCGAGTTTCATTTCTCCATCCCTTTTCTTTTTTCCTTCACCCAAAATGAATCATTGGAGGAACTGCTCCAAGTGAAAGATCCAACACAAGCCTCTGGCTTCTGGCCGCATTGACTCTTAGCCAGCTAGTTAGGCATCAGCCTGTCCAGGAGATCTTGTCTCTGGTGTTCAGCACTTTCCACCTTTCATTTCTTACCAAAACTTCCTTGATCACTGAATCCCAATGGGTGGATTGGAGTGCTGGGGTTTTTGGATCAAACTTTTTAGTTTGACCAGCTGAACTCCCTGAGTTGCTGCACCCAAACCCAATTATTGATTCTCCCTCATCTTCCCATCCACTGACACTATTCCTTCTGGATCCTCTGAACTTACCACTCACTTCTCTGTTTTCACAAATTCCTTTTCCCCATGTGCTCCCAACTAAAATGGTGCACTTCAATTTATAAGGAAAAAGAGAAATAACATACTAAAATAATTTAATAAGGAATGTAAGTAAAAGAAACCTGCAATTACCAGGCCTCATCTGGATCATCCTAATTTTCCTTTAGTTAGGGTATTTCTGCCATCTTTCAACCCCAAAGGACACTGGCACATAATTCCTAAAACATAACTGCACTGAAGTGAGGTTCAGCTGCCTGGGATCCCTAGAATTTATTGGTCTGCCCTTCGAATTGCATGCTTGTGGTTGGCCAATTAGAAAGCCTTCTGATTGATATCCAATTTGTGGTGCTTCATCTATATCCTAACTTCCCCCATGCCTATGTCCAGGGGAAAAACAAAAAAAAAAATACAAAAACAGACACAATGATCCTGTCCCTTTAAAGAAATCAGAATTCAACCTGTCACACACCTCACTACTCTCTCCAACATCCCCTCTCCCCAGATCACCAAAGATCACTTCTTTCTTTATTGCTGTAAGATTTGAGGGGATCACATGGAAACCTTGGAGCTTCAGTGTGCAGTATACATCGAATGACTATAGGGCTTAGAGTTGAAAGATGGTTCTTGATCCTGACCTTATATGGGCCAGGGTCATTTTGCTGTTTTTCATCCCCAGAGGAGAGCCAAATTTTAGTTTTCGCCTTATCACAATCATACTTTTGTGAACTGGAACAATTAACTTAACCTTTTTTTCCCAACCTCTTTGCTTATGGGAATGACAATACTTGCCTTACCAACTTCAGGTTACTATTGTGAGAATCAAACAAGACACTACTTAATGCTGTTGCAAGGTATCATTTATTATCATTGCCATCATTATTCTCAAACCTTCTCTTTTCCACTGGGCTCCAGGAATTGTGCAGCCATCAAGAATATCATTTGTAAAACACTATGGGAACCCCGTCCAGAGGCACTGGGGATATCACTGAAAAAGATCAGTGTAGGAAGGAGCTGACCACCAACCAGGAGGTCAGACAGTCATGGGAACATACATTGTTGTAGAGGCTACATGGGATTTGGGAGCCAAGGAAGGTGGCGCACACATGTATTTAAAAAGGGTTTTATTCTAGGTGTTCATAGAGACATGTTCCTCAAGGACAGCTAAGTAGCACATGCTTTGGTCAAGAAAAGCAAAAACAAAATAGCTCTGAGTCCTCTGACATGGTGTGGTGTGTGACCACTAGGAACAAATTTGAGACCCTTTGAAATAACTCATCATATAGCAGTATTTTCTTATCACACCTATCCAGCCTCTACAGAAAGGTTATTTGCTACTACCACCTGTCCTGAGATACTTCAGAATTATATTATTTTTTATACTAAACCCATGGTCCAAATCATATTTCTTGTGTTGAGAGCAATGCTTTGCAGATAATAGGGACATAATGCATATTTAGAATGAACTTGGATTGAATTAGACTGTATTGAGTGGTGTTAATTCACTAGGAGAGATGGATGGATGAAATAACACCACACTTAACTTTGGAGGTTCATGGGTAAATGCTGTCGCACACTAAATGTCATACAGTGGGCTGAGAAGTATGGGGCCAACTTCACAGGTGAAGTTGCTGGCAACTTATTGAAAACATTCCCCTTGGATGGGGAATATCCTGAAAAGGAAAAACTTTTGAGATGCTCCCCCATACAATATGGATATTTGCTATCACAGAACCTTTGGATACCATTCAAATGAATGGTATAGGTCAGAGAGTACAGGTGATAACAACTCAGTGTGCTATAGACATCAAGAAGAATGCAGGGGGCAGCTGGGTGGCTCAGTGGATTGAGAGCCAGGCCTAGAGACTGGAGGTCCTAGGTTCAAATCTGGTCTCAGACACTTCCCAACTGTGTTTCCCTGGGCAAGTCACTTAACCCCCATTGCCCACCCTTACCACTCTTCTGTCTTGGAGCCAATACACAGTATTGATTCCAAGATGGGAGGTAAGGGTTTAAAAAAAAGAATGCAATATGAGAGCCCTTCAAGAAGAGCTTGTGTTTCCCATCTAGAAAGGTCTAGAGTTGGACAAGGTTACATTTCTTGCTGGACCCTTATTGAACCTGGGTGATATCTAAACCCAGGAGAAAGGCAGCCCTGTGGAGGTTTGTTCTAAGGGTAGAATCATAGGAGACTATGAAGTAGACACATGGCCTTTGGCAACCAAAGAGAACTCCTATGGTTATACCTTCCTGGCTCAATATGAGGATGTCATTGTGGAGAGGTGGGGAAGGGAAGAGAAGGCCAAATATAGGGGAGGGAATGAAGTGGGAGTTATCTTTTCTCAACCAGAGCTCCCAAGGTTAACTCTCCAACATCTATCCTTCAATAATAGCAGGGCTTGAAGTAGCTTTGGGGCTTCTGAAATGAGAGAGGAGCCCCATTCCTTCTACCCTAGGATGACATCCTCCTTCTAAAGACAAATGACCTTTCAGAAGGCACAAGTCATAGAAGGAGGATGGGGGGAAATGGATGACAAAGAGGAGAGCTGGGATGCATAAGTTAGTAGTCACTTAAACTCTTTCAAGGTTCAGCTCCTTTCAAGAGTGGTTCCTAGAGCAGTTGTCTCCAAAATGGGGTGTAGACTCCCTTAGGGCTATGGCATGATCCTGAGGAAATTGAGGGATGGTGGTACTTGATTTTAAGGAACTGTGGGACAATCAATGGAAACATGGTTCAAATCCCATCCTTCTCATGATAGTCAGTCATGGGGCTTGTCTCCAACACAACATATCTACTCTTCACTCATCACAGTACATCATGTTAGCCCCTTACATTAGCTATAATTTAACCCTCATTTGGGTGCCCATAGTAGTAGCTACATAAGTGCCACTGGAAACTCCTCCCCTCCTCCTAGCATACAGACCATTTTATAAAAAGTTTTTTTTTTTAACTTATAGGGATGCAGGATCAAGAATGTTTGGCGATTACTGTCCTAGAGAACTCCTTTATGGGAAGTGGGGTTAACTAAATAATCCCAATGGGAAATTGCCCAGGCAATAAAGGAAGAGTCACCAGGAACAGTTTAATGAATTGGTCCTTCCAAGCCTTCTTACTAAAGGGTCTTTTCTAACCTGACAGGAACTGGAACACAACAGTTCTCTTAGTAGATTTCAACCCAAAAGATCCAGGATGGTATTGATTAGGGAGAAACTACTTCCGGAGGAAATGGTTAGCTGGCATTTTAGTTTTTGTCTGTCTTATCCCCTTCCACAAGTCATTCATCTTTCTTTTAGGGTAGCTTCTTTCCACATTTTAAATATCCCACTATGATCCTGAGATTTCTCCTGTAGAGACTCTGCACTGACAACCCTGGGTTTTCCCTCATCCTCAACCCTTGACCTATCTCCTCTGGAGGTCATCCCATTTTCCACCTGTTTCTTCCCCATATTATGATTCTTTTCTGTCCCTTCCTCCCAGTTACCCTACAACCCTTCTGTAGCTCAGGACACCAGCCAGGAACCAGCTGCACCACAGAGGAGTTAGACCTTTACACAACAACATTTCCCACAAGTCCACATACAAACCATTGTCCCTCATTGTAGGTAAACTAGGGTCTGGGGGCACTAGAGCCAGGATGTCTATAGGGATGGGAAATTAAAAAAGGGCAAAGTGCCACCCCCAACTCTGCCCAGTCTTTGAGTTTGGCAGTCACAGTTCATAGTCCTTACCATTTCCTCTACCAGGAGTAAGGCTAGAAGTGCAGGTAGAACTGTTAGGGTCAGGGAGTCCATGGACAAACCACTGCTTCCTTCCTTTCCCCAACATGAGCTTTGGAAAAAATACTTAACATGGTGGCAATGTTTGCTGATGATCCCAACAGAAACATGACAAGATGAAAACAACCCAGCTTGACACTCCCCCACCCTAACCCCATTCCAGCCCCAAAGTCTCATGCAAAAATGAATGATGAGGTCCCTGGGGCTACCATCATGTGGCTTGCATTAGCTCCCACTGTTGAGCAGGTGAATCTGCCTGGCACAGTCCGGTCACCACCTGTGGGGATTGGTTCTCCAAACAAAGGCCACTGACAAAGTGCTGGATAAAAGTCCCTTTCATCTTCCATTTCTAGTAGGGAGAAGAAAGAGAAGCAAGTTTTTCTTTTTTTTAATAATCATAATTGGGCACTTACATGCCACATATTATATATATCTACCACTGCTCTCTAGTTTGAGTCATTTTGTGATTCATATCCTGAGTGTCCCAAAAGACCCAGTGATGTTTTAAGTTATAAAGGCTTTAAAAATATACTAAGGCTCTTAGAATGATCTGTATAGTATTCATCTTCAGTGAGTGACATATTCAGTGACCTATCTATTCACCCACCACTTAAACAGACCAAATCTGCTAGGAGAGACTGTATGGGGGTAGAGGACCAGTATAAAGCCCAAAAGACTTCCCATGTTGGAGTCCTACACCCTACTCTGTGATCATGGCCAAGTTATCTAACTTTTCTGTGCTTTCAGGCAATTCTATCAGACTAGATGGAAGGGGCAGGATTCCTTCTGGAGTCAGGAGGCCTAGATTCAAATTTGGCCTCAGACACTTCTTAACTGTGTGACCCTGGGCAAGTCACTTAACTGATTGTCTAGCCTAGCCCTTGCTGCTCTTCTGTCTTAGAACTGATACTAACATAGAAGGTAAGGCTTAAAAAAAGACTAACTGGAGATCTACATCAGCAGAGAGTTTCCTATATCAATAAAGTCATAGGTCTAAACTACTTCTCCCCCCCCCAAAAAAAAGCCTCTACTATTAAAAGTGAAAAGTCTACTTACTGTTCCATGAATAGCCCTCGAGTTTAGTTTCATTTTCTATAGATTGCATGAAATTTCAGTCAGTTCGAATCTTTCACTTCCCCAAATAAAAAGCACCACCTCCCCTCAATCTTGTACCTTGTACTGCATGTCTATGAATATTAGGTCAATTTATGTCTTTTTCATTACTCCTATGAGAATGACTGTCACCTTGGTTAAGATGATAGCTTGAGCTATGAGCAGTGTGAAGGAGAGCTGAGTTTCTTTCTTGGTCCCATTATAGATTCATCAGAAACATCTCAAACTACTTTGTTCACTTCCTGGTGTCTCAGTTTTCTCCAGTTTAATAATGAAGGAAACACAGCTGGAGAACATCTGGCATATGACTTGGATGGAAGGAGAGGTCATCAAGAACCCAAGGGAAAACTTGGATCTAGGCTAGAAGGCACTGTTTACTCAATGGCTCAAGAAGGAAGTAAAAATAAATGCCAAGCACTCTTATGTCTTGCAATCATTTGATTTCAAGACAAGAGGTAAGAGTTAGGAAAAAAAAAGAAAGAAAGAAATTAGCCTTCTGACTTCCAGACCAATTTTCTTTCCATTGCAAAATGGTACTTAGCCTAAAAGGAAGACAGGGAGAACCCTATCCACTCATCAGGGCATTAGCTGAGCCTCAGAAGAGATTTGGGTGACAAAAAGAACTCTAATGTATACGGGATCATTTTTAAGTAAGTAGGTCAATACAAATGTAATACAAATATAATAGCAAATCCCTTCTTTTCTCTGAACCCGTTTTCTTATCTGAAAAATAAGGGAATAGGATATGATGATGTATAACATCCCTACCAGCACAAACATTTAGTGATCAAAATCTCTTATCTTTACATAGGTCTTCTCAATAAGCCTGTAGGCTTTCTATGATTGAGATGCTCACATTGCATGCTGCCCATTAGGAGGCTTTATTCATTGTACTTAATGTTGTTAATGATAATAACAACTTTGTGATCTGGGAGAAGGATGATAGAGTCAACCATAGTTGTAGAAGAAAGGCTAAGATTTAAATGCTGCCACATACCTGTCTGCTATCTTTCTGGTTGCAGGCCTCCAGAGTGACTTGAGATCCTGTAGAGAAAGATGTGATGGAGAGACACTTGTCCTGTTGCCGGACAAGAGGATCACTGAATACCCACTCCTATGAGATAGAAAAAAAATAGAAAGAATCTGTTGTTAGCATCAGATTTAATATTTGGGGGATGCTTACCATTTCTATTGTTTAGGTAGACAAAATGGGCTGGTGATACGCTCGACACATATCCATTTTCCTGCTTCTGTGCTAATAACATTTAAAATATTCAATTCGACCAGTGGGAGAATCCCATCCAGATATTTTGTTCTCCTTCTTTGATTTCCTGGGTCTACCACCTTTGGTTAGTTAATTCTACTGACTGCCCTAATAAGGGTATTCCACAAGTACAGAATGGATTATGTCCAGAAATGACTGAAAGGACCAAGTTGCCACAGCTTTCAAGAGAACCAAATTCTACCACAGCAGGTAATTCTGTTAAGTCAGAGGTTACTGTCTGAGGGCCTGCCCTTGAATCTTCACTGATCTGGTTAACCCTAAAACAACTTACTCTCTCTCTCTCTCTCTCTCTCTCTCTCTATATATATATATATATATATAATATATGTATATATATGTATATCAACCTATCTATCTACCTATCTATCCATCTATCTCAGCAAATCGTTTTGAATGTATATGTACATATATATACACACATTATATATAACATCATAGAGAGAGACAGAGAAAGAGAGATGGAGAGATGTGTAATATCTCCAATAGATGCTTTGGAGATTTTAAAGCTCATTATTGTTATATTAGAAAGAACAAATGGCAGAACTAGAAGACTATTATACACAATAACAAAAATATTATAATGATAATCAATTGTGAAAGACTTAGTTACTCTGATAAATACAATGATCCAAGACAATTCCAAAAGACCCGTGATGAAAAATGCTATCAGTCCTCAGTGAGATAACTGATGAACTCTGAGTGTAGTTTGAAGCATACTTTTTTCACTCTTTATTTTTCTTGTAACATGGCTTATATGAAAATATGTTTTGCATGATTTTACATGTATAACTCATCATATTGCTTGCTTTCTCAGTAGATGAGAGAGAGGTAGGAGGGAAAGGGAAAATTTGGAACTCAAATTTATAAGAAATAAATGCAAAAAACAAATGAATGAATAAAAAAGTTGTACAAGATATTGAGGGTGGCTATTTAAGGAGGCAGGTGGGATACAGAAGAGTAGGAAGTTAGGCAGGATAGCAGGATGCTTGAATTCAATTCTCAGTCATTCCTTCTACTGGCTCTGAGATTCTATGGGGCCTACCATATACATATTATGAAGTGTGTGTGCATTTATTTGGTGTCATTTATTCAGACCTTTTTTTTCCTTCAAGGTGAAGCATACACAGGCTTATTCATAGGAAATTAACCAACTCCCAGAAGATAGCAGCTGGGAAGGAAATGGGACAAAGCAGAAAGGGGGCCACATGGGAAGAAAGTCTAAGTGTAAAGTGTGGTGATGATCTTAGTAAGAAAATGGATGTGAGATGGAGAGGGAAAGAGAACTGAGCAAATATTTGGGGGTGAAAATCTATATCTTTTCTCATACTATCATTCCACTTTGTCTGATGAATCTGTCTTAGGTCAGAGCCCAGAATGGTGGCACCAGTTTGCCAAGTGGCTTACCTGGGTCATGGGAGGATTGTTGGAAGTCCCTTTGCAGCTCCCCATGACAACCAGGTTGTTGCCTGCTGTGTCCTGACCCTGAGACTCCAAGCAGATTGTTCCTTGTTTAATGATTCCAGGAATCATCTCCTTCTCTGGGATTCTGGGAGAAAAGGACATTCAACATGAGTGTTGCCCTTGGAATTTCTTCCTTAGTTAGTGGGAAAAACACCAACTGTTGAGTCAAGGGTTCTGCACTCAAATTCCATCTTATTAGCTATTTACAAAGGTATCACTATGGGTATCACTTAATCTCTCGGTTGTCTCCACTTCTTCCTCAGTAAAATAGGGGTAATAATTCTACACTACAAAGTTCACAGGAGTGGTATGAGGAAATTGTTCTATAAACCATAAAGTACTATATAAATACAACTAAAGATAATTATTTGTTAATAATTATTAAATTGTAAATTAATGATTATTTAAAAACAAGATGATTAAATTTATTTTTCTTGTTATCATTATTACTATGACTACAACTACTAGATGTGCTTAAGGACCCTCTTCCTGTATAACTCCCTTTTGTGTTCCTTTATGTGAAGGGAACCTCTTACTGCCAGGAATCTTAGACAGAGGCATACCTTTAAGGAGGAGAGTTACTGCTGATCCCAGACACAAGTTTATATAGTAACCCAACATTGAGGAGGAAATGTGTTCCTAACCATTATTCCTAGGGGAGAAGATTATCAGGAGAACACATAAATGCAAACAAAAAGACCCTCAGAACTCCAAACCATCATGATGATGCTTTCTAGTCCAACTTGACTCCTCATTTCACCCTCATGTGCAATTTGTCTATGAATGGCAGAATTATATTTGTCATTTCCCTCAAAATACACTAGCTCTGTTTACTCTTTCTCTAAATATTTTGATTACTACAGCCCTAAGAATGAGAGGAAACAGAAGGGAAACAACTTGCCCAAGTTCACACAGGTAGTAAATAGCAAACCTAAGATTTAAGCCAAGTCCCCTAACTTCAAATCTAGTGCCCTTTCCAGCTTGGTGAACACACCATTCTCTACCATTACACAGCCTTTCCCATCTCACTCCCATCACCTTCCTCCAAAGGAGCCTGTTTTCCAAACAGTACACAGGGTGAAGCTATTGAGGGCAGGTAGCTAATGGATAGAATTCTGGAGTTGGAATCAATAAGACCTGAGTTCAGATCTTGCCTCAGATATTCTCATTAGTTGTGTGAACCTGGGAAAATCACTTAACCACCATCTGCCTCAGTCCCCTCTTCTGCAAAATGGCAAAAATAACCTTACGGATTTATTATGAAGATTAAATGAGATGACATTTGTAATGTGCTTTTCGAATAACAAAGATCTCTAATAATCCTAGCTATTATTATTGCTATTATTATATAATAATAAGTGACAAGAGTCACTTTTAAACAAATACACCATAAGTTATCCATCCAAAAAATGTTGTTCCTTTCAGAGCAGTCCCTTGAAGGGAACATATGCTCACACCAACAAGACAGGTGTTGCTCAAAACATTTTTGATGCCTTTAGAAACAGTTTAAGAGTCGGACAAGAAAAAAGATTTTTTCTTTCTTTCAAGGAAGAGTTTAAAGGTGGAAAAAGATGGGAGAGGGATATTGTGCTAAGATTATTCTTAAAGGAAAAAGGTATCAATGGATTGTTAGGAGTATCCCTGTCAGAAGAATGTAAGCTCCTTCAATTTGATGCCATTTAACAAGCATTAAAAAGCAAAATGTGTCCTTGGCACTGTGGTTGGTATGGGAGATACAAAGACATGCAAAAAATCTCTACACACATGAACAAATATATGCAAAATAATGATGAAATCATTTTGGAGGCTAGATAGTACTAACAACTGGAGAGGATTCTGAAAGACTTCTTTTTTTGGTTTTATTTCATTTTTTAAACTTTTACCTTCTGTCTTAGAATCAATTTGAACCCAGGATCTTCTAGATCCAGGTCTGGCTTTCTATCCACTAAGCCATCTAGCCGAACTCCCCTGCCCCCTGAAAAGTCTCTTGTGGAAGGTCGCATTTAAGTTGAGCTTTAAAGAAAACTAGAAATTCAAAGAGGTGGAGATGAAGAAGGGAGCATTCCAGGTATATGTACAAACACCAAAAAGATGAGAAACAGAATATTATGGGCTTAAGTAGGCTAGTGTGATTAGAATACAGCGCGCGCGCGTGTGTGTGTGTGTGTGTGTGTGTGTGTGTGTGTGTGTGTAAAATGTGAAATCATCAAGGGCAAAAACTGTACTTCATTTGTATTTGTGCTCTCAATACCTAGTTAATGTTGGTGCTTAATAAATCTTTGTAGAAAGAAAAAAATATGGTACAGAGGATAGAGTGCCAGGCCTGGAGCAGAAAGATTTCTCTTACCAACTTCAGCCTGAGACACTTACTAGTTGTATGCCCTGAGCAAGTTACTTAACCCTGTTTGCCTCAGTTTCCTCATCTATAAGATGAGCCAGAAAAGAAAATGGCAAACTACTTTGCCAAGAAAATCCCACAAGGACTCACAAAGGATCAGAAATGACTGAACAACACCAAAAAGAAAGAAACGAGGAGGAGCAAGAAGAGGAGGAGAAGGGAGGAAGGAAAAGGAATGAATGAAAGGCACCAAAGATAATTTTCAAGAAAAGGATTCTTGAAATATTTTGTCCTTGGACAACCCAATTGATTAAAGGTAATCAGCTCTTTGGTTGTCTGCTCTGAAGGAGTTAATGCTCATTTAGATGTAGAAGCTTTAACATGTTTTATTAATTAAATGAATCAATCCCACAACTTTGATTTTCTATTTTTCTTTTCTGTTATCCATTACTTTTATGTCTTAATGCTCCTGTTGCTATCACCCCACCTTTATCTAGTAGATGGTAAGGGAGTTTAAGATGAACAGTAAAGAGGCCAGCCAAGATGACACTTGTGACCCAAGACAAGGAGGGGTAAAGAAGGATGTCTCCAAGCATCAAACACCCCTTCTCTCCCAATTATCCTTTTCTAAGTTCCCATAAAAATGATCAGACTAGACACTATTCTGGGCAGCACATAGAAAATTGCCCCAACCGGCATCTTTTTACAATAATTACATCATTAATACTTTATAGTCAAATTCCTCATAAGCTTGAGAGATCTACCTACTTGAGTTCTGGATAGACATTCTCCAGGTACCAGTGGAAGGACTTGCAGTTCATTTTCTTCCTCTGTTCCTCTCGGTCAGCTATACTGAAAGGAGAATTCAGTTTAATTCAACTAGAACTTATTAGAAACCAAAGAAAAAGACTGATCTGGGAAGCACAGGAGGAAAAAACAATGTTATTCTTAGTATTAATGGAGATCAGGTCAAACCACCAACACAAATCAGCTCAAGGTCTAGACCTACTTACTCTTGTCCTATAAAATCTAGCCTCAGATAGTTCTACCACTGATAGGTAGAACCCTGGTTGCCTCAGTTTCCTTGTCTATAAAATGAGCTTTGCTAAGAAAACACCAAACAAGGTCATGAAGAGTCAAAGGCAACTGAAACAACTAAACAACAACAAAAATGAGCTGGAGAAGGAAATGGCAAAACCAGCCCAGTATTATTGCCAAGAAAACCTTAAATGTAGTCATAAAGAGTAAGACATGACTTAAACATCTGGACAATAACAACAATAAAATCATAGGATTTAAAGCTAGAAAGGATTTTAGAGCTTATCTAATTCAGCTCTTTTATATGAAAGATGACAACACAAGCCCAAAGAGTTTGTCACACAGCTTGTATCAGAGTTCAAATCAGAACCCTAGTCTCTGAAAGTTTTTTTCTTTCGTTTCTTTTCTTTTAAACTTTTAACTGCCATCTTAGAATCAATACTGTGTATTGCATCCAAGGCAGAAGAATGATAAGGGCTAGGCAATGGGGGTTAAGTGACTTGCTTATGGTCCCACAGCTGGGAAGTTGTTTTTTTTTTAACTTACTGAAATACTTTAATATCTATAATTTCATTTTTATAGCTGGGAAGTTTTTGAGGTCAAATTTGAACCCAAGACCTTCCATCTCTAGGCCTATCATAGCAGAGTCATCTAGCTACTCCCTCTCTGAAAGTTTCTTATCTTGACTAATTTACCCAAATTAGGTTGTTTGCCTCTTTTTCTTTAACATGGAGTACAAAAAAAATTTAACTTTGAGGTTTCCATTTTATTATGATTTCTCTGTATATGCAGAGAAATTTCAACATAGGCCTTCTGGGAGAGAAAAGTTGAGAGAAAGGAGGCTCATTGTTTGCAATGTGTAGGATGATGCTTCTGAATTTTTATTGTACTCAGAGCTTGAAATAGAAATTATTTGTTTGTATGCTCCTTGGAGACCCTAGCACCAATTATCTTTTTAAAAATTATTTTAATTTATATTGTTAAATATTTCACAATTACATGAAAAAACAGTCCATTCATGAAAGCAACTGAATCAAACCAAATCCATATGGGGGTGGAGGGGAGACACAAGTTAAGCCACCTTCAATTTCTTAAGGCAAATAGGTCCAACCAAATTCCACCAGAGGGAAATGAGGCTGAAGCCCAGAAAACAGATGCAGTAAACCCTTCCTGTGGGGGAAGTCCAGGCTCCCTTTGGGGACTGGAGCTGGGGAGCCCAGATCCATCCGGGAGGTCCTAAATCAGATGGTACAGAAGATGGTGAAGCTGGACATAACCTTGCTGAGGAAGGCATCCGGACACTGAGGGTCCCAGTGTGGCTCCTTGATGCCTGTTTCTCCTTGATGAAGGACCAGCAGTTGCTGGGGGAGCTTGGCCAGCAGGGGATCTTCCTGACCCTCTGTGTTATCTGTTTTGGTCCCACTCCATGCCCAGATCCCATTGGGGAGACAATTATCTGCCACCGTCTTGGGGGCCACTCCTTGGAGATCACAAGCATGACCGGGCTGCTTGAAGATGGCCATTGGGGAGCCTGAGATCCCAGACTTTGAGGGTGCCATCTTTACTTTCATTGAGCTGGAGGGCTGGCTCCAGCTGGTGACACTGAAGTCTGCCACAGGGTGTAGTGCTTGCATAATTGTTTGTTGTCCTTTGTAACCAAAGAGGACCAAAATCACATCACTCTGTCTGAGTCAATGAGTCTGACTGTGACTGATCAGACCAGTATGAGCTCAGAAGGCTCTATTTACCACAGGTGGTCACAAATAGTCCCTATGAACCTCTGAGATGGAGATGCTTCTAAATTTGTACATCTCACATTTCTTTTGAGTTATTACAATTCTGCTTTGCTCATAGAGTACACAGCACCTTCTTTGATGAAGGCACACCATGCTCACAGCTCTGTGCCAATCTCCCATGTCTCACAACTGATAAAAAAAAAAGTTATTCAGGCAAGTACCTTGAGAGAGCTCTTATATCACTTCTTCTGACCTCCATGCTATTTTACACCTTTGGAATCTTTCCTATTCTTCAAGGTTTAAATGCTATTAGGTGGAGGAATGACTAGACAACCAGGGTGGGAGTTAGGAAGACCAGAGTTCAAATCCAGTCTCAGATGCTTAATAGTTATGTTTACTTGGGCACACAAATTAACCCCAACATTGCTTTAACCATCCCTTTTTCTACTGCACTTCAGCATTCAAGTACCTTTTTTACTTTCTGGAAATCTGCTTTTCTTTTATTTTAATGAAAAAATATTTATTGCATAATATGAGTATGTAGTATTAGACAAGTCTTTGAATCTCTGTCTCTATTTCATCACCTGTAAAATGGGAATATAATAAGCACGTACCTTTCAGGGTTATTGTGAGGTGCAAATGAGATAATTGTAACACTTAGAACAGGGCCTGGCACATAGGAGATACTTAAATGTTTGTTCTCTTCTTCCTTCTCCTAGATCCCTATTCGTTAAGTCAGATATCTTCCCTTTGTAGATGAGAAGAGCTGTATTTTGGGTACTCATGGTAAACTTTTTCTTGAATTATTATTATTGGGAATAATTGGAGAGGTTGAAGATTGGTTAGTTGTTTTGGTGGTTGTTTGGTTATTTTTGGTTGTGTCCAACTCTTTGTGACCCATTTTTGGGGGTTTTCTTGGCAAAGATACCTGGAGTGGTTTGCCATTTCCTTCTCCAGCTCATAAGGAAAATGAGGCAAACAGGGTTAAGTGACTTGCCCAAGTAAGTGTCTATGGCCCAATTTGAACTCAAGAAGATTAATCTTCCTGACTCCAAGTCTATCCACTGCACCTGCCCTGTTGGTTATTACAGTAAGATTATTAACCTCCCCCAATCTCTTCCACAGAGGACCCTTACAGACACTGACTAGGCATACCACCAGGGCTTACCTGCCGAAGGATTTTCCAATGGCAGATGGCCGGGCTTCATAGTAATATTGTTTGTACTCATCCATCCAAACTTCTGCAGTGCGCTTGGTATTTCTGAAAAGATCAGAGAGGAGGTGAAGGAAAGAGAAGCAACCTAGGTATAGGAGTCTGAAGGTCAGTATTATGAGACTTTCAGGAACAGGGATTCCTGAACAAATACATTCATTGCCTGTTGCCCTTTCAAATCTCGGGAGTTGACATGTCATAGATGTCATATGTGGTAGGGGAAATGAAGCCTGTAAACTTTTTTTTCAAACATTTTACATTTTTGTTAAAACATTGTCAGACACCTAAGTGGAAACGAATATTTTCTTTAAAAAGTTGTGTACTATTTTCCATAGTTGATTCTGACACTACTGGCCCACAGTTATTATGGCATTAGCAGAGTTATTTTTTTCCGAGTGGGTTTATGCTGATCTGACTAAATTCTTACGCTCATGTCTTTTGTGACCATGGCTGAATGAGGGCCTTCCTCAGTTCAGAACAAAGCAGGGTGGAACATAAAGGGACTGAACCCTGAGTAGAGAATCTTTAAGCATCAGACTTTAGGGATTCTTCAGTTGGGGTCAACAGACTTCCCCTTGTCCCTCACCAGGGTCCTAGATAGATTTCACAGAATCTTAGAACTAGGATGGGAGAAAGAAATCCATCTTTATTCAATATAATTGGTTTTCTTTGTAATCATATGTATTTTATTGTATGTGTTTAAAAACATTCTGAGAAGGGGTCCATCAACTTCACCAGACCACCAAAGGTGTCCTTAATTCCAATAAAAATTAAAAACTCTGCTTTAGATAAAGGAGTTATATTTCTAAGTGACTGGTTACTTCAGAAGCTCTTTGTGGGAAATGGTCTTGGGAAAGAAATCAGGATCAAATGTATGATAGGGCCAATTTGATAGTTATGCAGAGGCTGCATGCAGAGAAGGTAGAGGAATCTCACTGTTATTAAAGGAGGGAGAAGAGGGCACTGTTGGGTATATGCAGGCAGATAACAATGTAGGTGACACCTCATGCTGTGAATAGTGGACTGGTTTAATCCTTGCAGCTCTAGGGCAAAGAGAAATAGTTGAACTGATTGACAACTGATTCCACTCAAGAACTAGAGGTCTGTTGTATGTTGGATTGAACCAGCTGGTGTATAGTGAGAGTCAGGACAACCAAGGGAATGTTTGAAGTCAGGAGGTCTTTAGACTGTTTTTTTTTTTTTTTTTTTTTTTTTGCCCTTTCATGTCATCAGTATGGTCTGCTGAGGGTATCCACAGGCTCTCTGTTGATGTAGGGTCACAAGGCTCATGTTGCCCAGAGACCCAGAATCAGCAAAATAAGTGGTGCTAGAAGTTCTGGGTGGTCCAGACAAAGTGATTCTGAATTGTGCCAATTGAATTTCATACCTAATTTCTCATCCCTAGAGAAGAATAGTCAATGGCAGGCACACAGGTAACCTCTACTATCCTCCTTGCCCCATTGCTCTCTCCCCAAATGTTTGGAATGAAATGGTAGATCTGAACCCAATTCCCACTCTATGAGCCAGGTTATTATAAGCAAGGACTTATTTTGACAAGTTGATCAGATAATCACTCACATCTACCAAGAACTCAAGCAAAATGGGAAGAGAGGAATTAGAGGAAACACTGCCAGTTTCCCTCCTCATGCCCCATCAGACCCTCTATGCCCCTTTTCAGGGTACCTACTTTATATACGTGAGGGCATTGCCCTCCGGGAAGTCGTATGGGTGTCGTTTCCTAAAGACATGGCCCACTCGGCTGCAGGGGACAATCTCTAAGCTGCCACCACACATCCACACTCGGAAGGAGAGTTCTGTAAGAGACCTCAGTGGTTAGCTGGGAATGGTCAGGGGACAGTATTTAGGACTCAGAAAGTGTACTGTCTGGCATTATCCCTCATGTGAAAATAGCAAAGTGTGCTTGACTTCTCTCCCCTTCCAACTTCTATGATGTGCCCCATTTGTAATGTGAGTTCCATGGGAGTAAAATAGTCTGTTTTTCTCTTTCTTCAGGGCTTAGCACCACAGTTAATCCTTAATAAATTCTTTTACACTCATTCATGTTGGATAACAAACTTGTGTACTATTCAAATCATTCAGATGTATACAAACACACACACACACACATATTACACGCATGGCCAGAGTGAATGCGAGGGAAAGGAAGACTGTTAGTAAAGGGGGAGCATTTAGCCAGACAGGATAACTTTGTCTCTGCATCATTTCCAGGCTCTGTATAGGAGGCATATTCTAGACATGAGCTAAAGAGGAACAAATCACGCCAGTTGGTCAGTTCCTAAGACATACAAAGTCTGATAGATTTTGGGGAAAGCTGCCCAAGCCACAGTTCTCTTACTAATCCAGCTGGCATCTCCTCAGTTGGCTCCAGATTTCCCACTCCTCTGAGGTGGTTCCTGTCTGTTAACTGCTACATTGATAAAGACTCTGTATCACATCCCTTCCCCCTTCTCGAAATGGCTTACTTTGGGGTTTTTCTAGCACCCCTCACCCTCAAAATCTCCAAAGTTACTAATACTTTCTCTTTCTCTCTCTCTCTCTCTCTCTCTCTCTCTCTCTCAACTTTAGATCTTATAAGCAATATTGGTTCTAAGGCAGAAGAGTGGTAAGGGCTAGGCAATGGGGGTTAAGCAACTTGCCCAGGGTCACACAGCTAGGATGTGTTTGAAGTCACATTTAAATCCAGGACTTCCCATGTATAGACTTGGTTTTCAATCCATTGAGTCACCTAAAGGGTTCTTAATGGGCAAATCTAGTGGTCTTTTTATTTGTCCTTAGCCGTTTTGAACTCCTCCCTTCACTTGGCACTGATGACCAGCACCTCCTCCTGGATACGCTTTCCTTCTGGGTTTTTATGATACTGCTCTCTCTTATTGGTTCTCCTCCTAGATGTCTTATCATCCCTTCTCAATCGCCTTTGCTAAATTACCAACTATTTCACATTTCTTATATGGGGATATGTCCTAAGATTTTGTCTTGAATCCTCCCATATAACCTTTCACATGGTGATCCAATTTATTCCCATGGCTTTAATTCAGATAGCTCCCAGATCTATATTATATCCAACCCTATTTTTTCTCCTGAGTTCCAATCCTCCATTATCTACTGTTTAGTAGACATTTTAAATTGGATGTCCTATTTTTGTTTTTCAGTTGTTTAAGTTTTGTCCTATTCTTTGAGACCCCATTTGGAGTTTTAACAAAAATATTGGCATAGTTTGCCATTTCCTTTTCCAGGTCATTTTACAGATGAGGAAACTGAGGCAAACAGGGTGAAATCACTAATCCAGGGTCACATAGCTAGTAAGTATCTGAGGCCATATTTGAATGAAGAAAGAAGAATCTTTCTGACTTCAAACTGATCACTGTGCCACCTAGCTGCCCTTGTCCCATGGGTACCCCAAACTCAGAATGCCTAAAAGAGAACTCAAGAGAGTTATCTATTCCTATTCTGATTTTATTATTTCTGTAAAGGGCACCACTATCCAGACAGCCAAGTATATAACTTTAGGGTCATACTTAACTCAAGGAACCTTAGATTTAGAGCTCTAAGGGACCATATAGGACAGTGAGTCCAAATCCCTCATTTTACAGATGAGGAAACTGAAATTGAGAGGAATAAAGTGACTTGCTCAGAGTCACACAGCTAGTGTGTTAAGGCAAGAGTTAAATTCAAGACTTCCTAACTCCAAACCCCCACACTTTAATCTGGGCAAGTCACTTAAATTCCATCTGTTTCAGTTCCCTCATCTGTAAAATGGAGATAATAATAGCACCCATATTTCAGGGTTTTTAGAAGGCTCAAAGGAGATGATATTCATAATGTATTTTGTAACGTTTAAAGAGCTATATAAATAGCAGCTATTATTATTAGCGATAGTACCTCTTAGCTGCTACATTCTCCCTTATTCCTCAAGTCTAAACAGTTGCCAAATTTCATTGAATCTACCTCCACGACATGTCTCCTTTATCTTACATAACTACTACTTTAGTTCAGGTCCCCATCACCTCTTGCCTGGACTAAATGTAAGAGACTAGGAAATGGTCTCCCTACCACAACTCTCTCCTCTCCAATCTTTCCTCCACAAAATTGCCAAAGCTATGTTTCTAAGTGATCATGTCACTCTCCTACTCTATAAACTTCAGAATTTCCCTATTGCCTATGGGACAAAATTCAGTCTCCTTTGTATTTTTTGGTTTGCCTGTCTTTGCAGCCCTAACACTTAGTACAGAGCCTGATACACTTAATAAATGTTTATTGATAACTGACATTTAAAGTCCTTCACAACATACCTTTCTAGAGTTATCATACATTACTATCCTTCACATTCTCTCTCCAATCAAACTGGCCATCTTACTACTATCTACTATGATGTGTCATCTCTGTGACCGTGTAGTGGCCCATGCCTTGAGCCAGTTCCTCCTCATCTCCACTCCTCAGAATCTCTTTTGTGGTTGAGTTGTTTCAGTTGCGTCTGACTCTTTGTGACCCCATTTTGGGTTTTTCTTGTCAAAAATGCTGGAGTGTTTTGCCATTTCCTTTTCAAGCTCATTATACAGATGAGAAAACTGAGGCAAAGAGGGTGAAGCAACTTGCCTAAGGTCACATAGCTGGTAAATGTATGGGGCTGGATTTGAACTCATAGAGATGAGTCTTCTTGATTCCAAGCCCAGTGCACTCTCCATAGTACCATCTAGTTGCTTTCAAAACACAGATTGCGTGCTGTCTTCTACAGTCATTTCTTTCTTTTTTTTTTTTTTTTTAAACCCTTGTACTTCGGTGTATTGTCTCATAGGTGGAAGATTGGTAAGGGTGGGCAATGGGGGTCAAGTGACTTGCCCAGGGTCACACAGCTGGGAAGTGGCTGAGGCCGGGTTTGAACCTAGGACCTCCTGTCTCTAGGCCTGACTCTCACTCCACTGAGCTACCCAGCTGCCCTTCTACAGTCATTTCTGATTCTTCTCCAGATGCTAGAGTCTGTGACAATTAGATTAAGTCTACACTGCCCATCTTTAAATTTAATCACCAAAGGTGAGAGCACCTCCAATTTTGGGAGGTCCATGACCCATGTGTGCTAGAGTGGGTGACGAATCAGAATCAACTGACTTCCACCTAGGCAGTCCTATGAGAATTGTCTATTGTAATTGGACACGCAAATTAGGGGGAAGGCACAGGAAGTGACGCATAAGTGACCCCTTTAAAAGGAGAAGGTGTTCTGCTGGAGAGGGGTTCTGGTGAAGAGGGTGGCTGGTGAAGGTGCTCTTCAGAGTCTTCTAGTTTTCCTGGTTCATGAAGGAGTGATGGCTGGAATGCTGAGACCTTGGTGAAACTGCTTTCAATATCTGCTTTACAAGTCCACGTGGTGAGTTTAAAGACTGAATCTTCCTGAACTTCTCTTAAGGAACTTCCCTTTAATAGAAGCAAAGCTTCATTCGCCTCTGAGCCTCTGGCCCTCTGAGAGGATGGTAGTAATTTGCATACTGTGTTAGATTCTTATTCCTTATTTCTTCTACCTTTTCTTAATTGTAAATAAATTTCCATAAAGTCAATTTTGATGAGATTATTCTTAATTGAGGATTGATAATTGTTCAATCCTCTGGCAACCATCTTTTAATATATTGATATCCGAAAAACCCCTTTTCCCCCCTTACAATTCTTTCCCAAAAACTACATTGTGATTATTTTATATATTTTTATATGAAATATATTATATATAGATAAAATGTAAGCTGCTTGAACCATGGACTATTTCATTATCTTTGACTATTATAGTTTTGTTTTCTCTTTCTCCCTATAATGTGATTAATTTTTCCTTTAAATATTTGAATGCTATTCCATTTGATATGTATATTAAGTATTGATATTATGCCATTATATATGATGTCTCCAAGCACAATATAATGCTTACCAATTTTAATCATGCCTATTTTTACTATTAGGGGCAGTGAGGTGGTATAGTAGATAGAGATCCAGACCTGGGATCAGGAAAACCTGAGTTTCAAATCCAGTCTCAGATACTAACTAATTATATGATTCTGGATTTGTCACTTAACTCAGTTTGCTTTGGTTGCCTCATGTATAAAATAAGTTGGAGAAGAAAATGGCAAATCATTCTAGTATCTTTACCAAGCAAACTCCAAATGAGGTCACGAAGAGTAGGATAGTTCTGAAATAACTGAACAATATCATTTTTACTATTGCCATGTCAGATTATGAAGGCTATCTCTGCTTTTTAAAAATAAATTCACCTTGAAGCATGATAAATTCTGATCCAGCTTCTCATCTTAATTTTGTGTGAATGTTTTAAGTATGTCTCTTGATGATAATATATTGTTGGATTCTACAGTCTAATCCAGTCCATTATTTCCCTGTATTTTCTGGAAAAATGTATGTCATTCATAGTTTTATACTTCCTCCGGTCTTTTTTCCTCTTATCTTCCTTTTCACAAAGAAGAAGGAAGTGGAGAAAGAAAAGGATCTGAGCAACACTGAAATCTATAATTGAAGTAGTCTATTCCTATTTCTCTGTCCCTCTTCTCTTTACCAAGTCCAGATCCTTATCTCTTCTTCTTACTCTCCTGCCTATTTTTCCCTATTGAATTTAATGCATTGCAAATAATTTGTATGTGTATTCAACTTCCTTTTTCCATTTCAGAAGAGAATGAGATTCCTGAGATGTCTACTTCCCAGAACATTTACTCCATATTTTGTATACTCTTGTTTTCATAGACTCCAATAATGAGAACCTCTCTACCTTTCTCATTTTTTTCTTTTTATTTCTTTTTTTAAAAAAATCAATAAAATAGAATAAAATCACATCCAGACCTTGTGTTTGCATTACTTGATTTTAAAGGAATTCTTGTCTCTTCTCTCCCTATTATAATGTACTTACATTATCATTTTGTCTCTTCCAATTGCTCCAAGGTATTTAGGTTTCTTTTGACTCCTTTGTTTGCACTTCAATATTGAATATCATGATTTTTGTGATCCTGACTTGTGTGATACTTGAACTCTTTCTTTCTGGCTACTTCTAATATTTTTTCTTTTACTTAGAAGCCCTGAATATTAGCTATACTATACCAGGCAATTTACAGTTTGGGGACACCTCTGAAGTTGATCAAACAAAGGGAAGAACAAGTATCTTGTATTAATTCAGTTAACAGAAAGATTCTTTTAATTCATTTTTGACCAGGGTAAAAGGAGAATTCTTACGGGGTTAAAAAATATAATGAATGGTTTCAGGAAAGTGATCCCCCAAGGCATACCCAAATTTGTCCTTTTTTGTCCTTGAAACAAAACTGTTGTCTAGATTTCATTCTCAGGTTTACCCTTGATGATGAAATTGTGACCTTGTTCTTGAACCCTATATATTGCTTTTGAAAAATGGCTTGGGCAAGAGATTTTCAGTCTGGAGAGATTTTCTGTCTCTGGATTTCTTGCCTTCCCACCCCCAATCCATGAATAGATGCCTAGAATTATTTAATTAATAAATTCATTTCTGGTAGATTTGTTTCTAAAATGAAAAGTACAGATTTATTTTTCCCCCACAAGGGAGTTTGGCTAGCTGATCTCTGAGGTCTTAGCCAACTCTGAAACTTGTAATCCTACCTACAGGATCACTACAAAGTTTAACTACCTGGAGATGCTTTATACAGAATAAATGTAAGGTAGACACCAGGTGAGACTTTTTTCAGTTACAGAAACTCATGAAAGGTATTTTCTGAGAACAGCATTTACTGAGATATTTACCAAGATGGTGCTGCTGTATGCAGAGGAAGATATGACTCCTGATTAGCTGAGACACATCTGAGCCTACATTACTACATAGCTGTGGAGGAGATAGACACTTCAGGGAAGAAGCTCTGTGAACTCCTCAATCAGTATTCAAATCTTCCTCTTATAAGCAGCACTCAGGGTCACAGGGCTGTCCCTTGAGAAACTCCACTCCAGCCCTGGGGAGTCATCTGGTTGTATTTGTTAAATGGGGGTAACAATATTTGTGAGGATCAAATGAAATAGTGCGTGTAATATAGTTTATTGCTATCTTCCTTTTTCCCACCTGGATTAACAGATTCCAGATCAGCCTTCCAGAAATCATCTCAGTTTGGGAATTGCCTTGGGATTGTGCTGCCTTGATTGGTGAGTGAGTACAAAATCACTGAACCCTTTATATCTAGCCATCTCCAGGTTTTTGCTTCACATCTCATGCTATTATCCATTCAGGTCATCTTTATTTTGTTCTACTGTTTCCATCACTGGTTCTGGGGACAGTAATTTAGTCAGTACAATTACTACTTATAGGAAGGGAACATTCATTGCTAGCCTTATGGATGCATTCACCATCCCTGTGACAAAAATAAATGTGCTGTGTCTCCTCATTAAAATGTAAACTCCTTGGGGAGGGAGTCTGTCTCACAAAATTCTGTATTTGTATTCTCAGTCTCTAGCATAGTGTCTGGCCCTGAAGAAGTACTTAATAACTGGTCTCTTTATTCATTCATTACAAACATTAAAACGCTATATAAATGTCAGCCATTCTAATTGTTATTATCATCCCTTTATCTGAGTGTCAGTGCGGCAGAAGTTATTTTCCGACTCACCAAAGTTCTCTCCACCCCAGATGTCCATCTGAGTGTCGTATTTTCCCAAGTGGTTAAACCAGGCCTTGTCAATCACAAAGATCCCTCCGGCTATGACGGGTGTTCTGGGTATGAAAGGGGAAAAGAATCCACAAACAACGCCCAAGAGAGTGCCTAGAAAACAATAGCAACTTCCTCTCCAGTTCTCCCCTACCCCCTCTCAGTGATCTTTCCTTCAGCATCACCCACATACCGGCTATCACAGCTTTCCAAGAAGAAGGAGAATTGCTAATGCACACAGCAGTTTTTTGTTTCTACATTGCTAAAAACATGTTACCTACTTATTGTCTGTCCCCAATAACTCAGTCTAACTTGGACCCACATTATTTGAAAGAAGAGCATTTGCACTGCGCCTCAGAGAAGCTAAAAAACTCAGCCCTGAACTTTCTGGGACTGTTCCTTTCTTCCCTCTGGCCAAGTTCTGACCCTTCTACCCTAGATCTACTCCTCATTTCCTTCTTTCCACCTCTTGCTTAGAGAACTCTAATCAAATAATTATTACCATTGCCTCTGGAAAAAGTACATCAATTGATTGTTGTTACACTCACCAAACTGGGGACTTGCCAGACCAAAACATTCCTCTCTGGCCACCACTCCTCTGCCCTATCGTTACTGTTTCCTTTTATTGAAATATAAACTCCTTGAGGGAAAGGACTGTATCTCACTTTTGCACCTGTTATGCTAGTGCCTAGCATAGTGCTTGGCTTATAGTAAACTTGACTTGATAAATGTTTTCTTCTTTGTTCATTCCTTCTCTTCTCAGATTGTTTTCTCTACCATAGTCAGCTCTAGCATGCTGATAACAGGAGTCCTCTGGAAAAATCAGTTACTGACACAGTGGCTTGAGAAGGAGGGAACTCCTTCTGTCACCCTTGAGATCTGTAGCCCAGAAACAAAAAAGAAGCAAACCTACCGAATTGGCTGGGTGGGGTCTGTCCGGGACATCTTCTGCTCTATGGGTATTTGTTCCCATTTGAAATGAAGACTCCAGTCAAATCCTGAGGAGTGGACAAATAGTTAGGGAGGAAGAACATAGCAATACAGACACCAAGTCACACACCCCTGGATTCTATTCACCCCAGTTTCTCTTCTGCATCTGGAACATTAGCTAATCAAGGAACTACTGAAATCAGTAAAGTAGCTAATGAAAAGCAGGGGCTAAAAAGGGCAGGGCACTGTAGATATAGACAAGATTGATAAGTCATGGTCCTCTCCCTCATGCAATCTATGGTCTCTGAGAATGACCTTTGTAAATTTAAAAGCACTATAAAAGTCAAACTCTATCTTCAGATGGAAATTTTAATAATAATTATTGGCAAACTTTCCCTGTCCCCCAGCTTCTTGGCCATTAATTACAGGTCTCCAAAAACACTCCAAAAACTTTATTTATTCATTTAGGCCTTATAAAAGTTATCATGGGTATATGCCTTAGGGAATCAATGGAAGGTCATCAAATCGGACTTTTAATTTATAGGGCTGAGGGCTCCTCCCAGAAAAAAGCTGTACCCACCTCCCCGAAGGTCAGCAGATGCTGCCAGATATGCAAAGTTATCCAGGCTGATGACATCAATGATGGGGCTGACCACTTGAGTGTAGTCCTGAGAAAAAAACAGAAGTAGCATACTAAGGAAAGGGATTGGCCGCTGGGGAAACAGAGGCTGGACACCAAGGAAAAAGGATGGCTATCAGGAAAACCACAAGGACCCACATGCCACAAAATGGTTTAGGGAACATACCAGGGAAAGAGAAACACTGATGGATTTGAGAGTATGGGGTCCCAAGTGAAAACTCTTTAGCATATACTATCAGGACCCTGGAAAGCTCATGAAAAGCACATCAGGTTACCTCTCTTTGTTGGTATGGTTGTTCTTAATCCTATTAGGAAAACATGACTTGTTCTGATTCCTTACCTCACCTGCCCTTTTCTCATAATCTCTCAGACTAGCCCACTCCTCACCATTTCCCCACCACCCTGAAAATCCTGTTTATCTTTCAAGACCAAAGGTGTATAGTTAATAATACTGTAAGCTTTAGTCATGCCAGGGCAAACTTGGGAAGAGGCAGGGGAGCCTATTGATGGGGTAGGTGCCCATGAGAGGGGAAGGGTCTCATGAACTCCCTCCCCACCTGGGTGTTGGCCCCCTGAGACAAATCTTTAGTTAAAGCTCTATTCAAGATCAAGATCAAGTTTCTTCTCCTCTTGGATCCTGATCAGTCCTCTACTTCCTCTCACCTTCTCCCATAGCCATGGTAGGCAGCATAGGGAAAGGAGAAGGGGGAAGGGAACAAGTATTAAGCTTCTACTATATGTTGGCACTGTGCTAAGCATTTGATCCTCACGAAAACCCTGGGAGGTAGGTGTTATCACCCCCATTTTACAGATGAGAAAACTGAAGCAAATAGAGATTAAGTTACTTGCCCAGGGCCACACAACCTGCAAATGTCAGAGATTAGATATGAACTTGTGTCTTCCTGACTCCAGGCTCCATGCACTATAGCACTGTCCCTTTACAACTCATAGGGCAGTTAATCATGTATTATTTTGGGTCATTTCTCCCATCATATAGATATGCTCACCTCCTTTACTCTCTGGAGCATAGGCTGAAGCCATTCACTGTTCACCTCACAGTGGCTATCCAAAAAGGTAAGGATGTCTGCTGTTGCCACTTCTGCCCCCCGAACACGGGAACGGATCAATCCTTCAATTAGGGAAAGGAGAGATGGTGAGAATGAGATCATTTGTGGAACTTGGAACTTCTCAAGCACAGTGTTCCTTAGGAAACAAATAGGTCTCCTAAATCCAGAGACTTAGAAGTGGTCCAGCAAGGAAGAAAGAAGCCCATTTTCCAGAAGGAAACACTGAGGCACAGAATTAGGATATGACTTGACAAATGCTATACTGTAAATTGGTAGCAGAATGAAGAGTAGAAAACAGATTCATCTGCTGCATATCTTCCTACCCTAACTCTGAGGTCAGAGGTTTTATTACATATGCTTGAACATCAAAGATAACCATTGAAATAAGGACCAAGACATGATTGCCAGAACTAGCTACATGTCCCTAGGAACTAGCTACAGTTTGGCTCATTTAAATATCACCATGTTGATAGAAAGGAGGATCAGTGGAATAGACTAGGAGTAAGTGACCTCGGCAAGACAGTTTTTGATAAACCCAAAGAACCCAGCTTTTGGGACAAAACCCCGCTATTTGACCAAAACTGCTGGGAAAATTGGAAAACAATATGGGAGAGATTGGGCCTAGATCAATATCTCACACCCTATACCAAGATAAACTCAGAATGCGTGAATGACTTGAATATAAAGAAGGAAACTATAATTGGGTGAGCACACAATAGTATACTTGTCAGATCTATGGGAAGGGAAAGATTTTAAAACCAAGCAAGAGTTAGAAAAAAAATCACAAAATGTAAAATAAATAATTTTGACTACATTAAACTAAAAAGTTTTTGTACAGACAAAACCAATGCTACCAAAATTAGAAGGGAAACAACAAATTGGGAAAAAATATAACAAAAAACTCATATTAAGGTCTAATCACTCAAATATATAAAGAGCTAAATCAATTGTACAAAAAATCAAGCCATCTCCCAATCGATAAATGGGCAAGGGACATGAATAGGCAATTCTCAGATAAAGAAATCAAAACTATCAATAAGCACATGAGAAAGTGTTCTAAATCTCTAATAATTAGAGAAATGCAAATCAAAACAACTCTGAGGTATCACCTCATACCTAGCACATGGGCTAAAATGACAAGGGAGAGTAATGAATGTTGGAGGGGATGTGGCAAAATTGGGACATTAATGCATTGCTGGTGGAGTTGTGAACTGATCCAACCATTCTGGATGGCAATTTGGAACTATACTCAAAGGGCTTTAAAAGACTCTCTGCCTTTTGATCCAGCCATAGCACTGCTTGGATCATACCCCAAAGAGAAAATAAGGAAAAAGACTTGTACAAAAATATTTATAGCCATGCTCTTTGTGGTGGCAAAAAATTGGAGAATGAGAGAATGTCCTTCAATTGGGGAATGGCTGAACAAATTGTGGTATCTGTTGGTGATGGAATACTATTGTGCTCAAAGGAATAAAGAATTGGAGGAACTCCATGTGAACTGGAATGACCTCCAGGAATTGATGCAGATCCAGGAGAACATTGTACACAGAGACTGATACACTGTGGTAAATCTAACATAACGGACTTCTCTACTAGCAGCAATGTAAGGATCCAGAGCAAGGCTGAGGGACTTATGAGAAAGAAAACTAGCCACATTCAGAGGAAGAACTGTGAGAGGAAAAACACAGAGGAAAAACAACTGCTTGAACACATGGGCTGTTGGGGATATTATTGGGAATGTAGATGCTAAATGATAACTTTAGTCCAACTATCAATAATATGAAATTAGGTCTTGATCAATGATACATGTAAAACCCAGTGGAATTGTGTGTCAGCTAAGGGGGGTAGTGGGGTTTCGGGGAGAGGGAAAGAATATGAAATATGTAACTAGGGGGAAATATTCAAAATAAAAATAAAATAAATAAAATAAAATAGTTTAAATTTAAATTTAAATTAAAAAAATTTTAAATTAAAAAAATAAATAAATATCACCATGTCCCTAAAGGTTTGTTGCTGGCAAGGCAAGGTGCTGTCTGCCCACTAACCTACATAATACAAAGGACAGTATTCATATTGGGACTTTTCCCCTGTCCAACTCTTGGCACCTTTCAAATTAAAGGAGGCAGAAGCCCCAACCGATGTTGCAAGTGGTTGAACTGAATGTGAGTACCAAACAGGGCATGTAGCAGTATCCCACCATTTGGATGATATGGAATCAAGTCCTTTGGGGATCAAGCTCAAAGAAGGGTCAGGAGATCTCAGTTGAGAGTAAGCAAGCTTGGCAAATCCGAGCACAAGGGACCAGGATGAGGAGGCAAGGGCAAGGACAGCTGGAGAAAGAGAAGTAGCAAAAGGGCATGGTCTTTGGGACTCACCTTCACGCCGATCATTTCGGAGACATTTGACTTTAGGGATCCTGGTCAGGAGCAGGCAGTCTTCAGCTATAAGGGAGTTCAAGTGAGAATGACATAGTCATATAATGTTGGAGCACAAGCAATAAAGATAAAGCTTTGAATATTCTAGGAGCTTCTGCTTAGCTTCTTGTCAGAACAGGGGAAGTAGGACAAAAAGTGAGAACCTCTAGTTCTATTTCATCAACTAGCCATATGGCCCTACCTCTGGGGCTACACAACCTCCTACAGATGCTCCCAGCTGACTATTTCCTCTCTGCCTATATGATGTCCTTTCCTAGCAGGTATCAATGAGCAGAGGTGCTCAAAGGATTCATTTCTATTGCAGGTTGGTCCCTGGAAGGGTTAACACTGATAGTATGGAAGTCTCTACACTTCCTATTCTAGAAGGTATTAATAATTTACTGACATTCCTTTAATAAAAACCAAACATCAGATCACTGCTATCTCCTACATCCTACTCCTTCTGGGAAGGAAGCTTTGTAGCAGCCAGTGGAACTGGGTATAGAATATAAATGAAGGAGTTTTCCCCTCAGCTGAGATCTTATATGTAAAAGGTGCTACAAAACCCCAAAAGGGCTCTGTAATTTTATTTAACCAGTGTGGATTGTCAACTTATAAACTGCTTGAAGCATTGTGAGATTAAGCAACTTGCTAATAGTAACACAATCAGTGTGAATGAATGAAAACAACACTTAAGAACTTATGTGCCAGTCACTTTGCTAAGCAATAAGGATACAAATACAGCCAAATAATGTGGTTCCTGACCTCAAGGAGCTTACTTTCTAATAAGGAAAGAGAACATACATAGGGGAATGGTGGCCAGGAAGGACCATTTTGGACAGGAAAGACAGAGAAAATGGTAATTGGAGTCACATAGCAAATTAAATGACATTTCCTTTTCAGGAATATTAGTTTTGATTTGATTACCGTTCCCAATGTTTTCCACAGCTGGAAAGGGTTTGGGGAAAGAGTATACACACAGAGTCATTAGTATGGAGATGGCTAGGAATTGATTCCATGGGTCTGTAAAATAAGATCCAATCAGCGCACAGATCACTGTATATATTAGAAGTGGAACTGGCATGGTGAATAAGACGTTGAATTTGAAATCATAAAGACCTGAGTTTGAATCCCTCTCAGACTCTTTACTAGCTATATGACCCTGGACAAGTTGTTTCCTTTCTTCAGCTTCAGTTTCCTCATCTATAAAATGGGGATAATAAAACATCTACTTCACAGAATTTGTGAAGCTCAAACCTTAAAGTGCTCTATAAATGCTAGCTATTACTATTATCTGAACCCAGGTCTTCTTGATTCTAAGACCAACTCTCTAACCACTATCCATTGCTGCCTTTCTCATATTATCTCTCAAAAACAACAATGGCTTGTTTTTAAAGGCAAAAAAAAAAATGAACACCAGCCCCAATTATTTTAAGTAGGCTTGGGAAAGGTGGGGGTTGGGAGAAGCTCAATAAATACTTGTCATTATTATTATTAATGTTAACAATAATAAATATCCTTGAGAATTCAGCAAATAAACTATACTGGAATTTGAACATCAGTACAGACAAGACTGATAAGACACAACAATGATCCACAAAAATTTCAATTAATGTTTTTAATAGAGGTCTCTATACCAAAAATTCATAATCTCCAGACTACTTAGAATGAAAAGCCAAGTGAAAGAACTTGGGAGAGGAAAAGGAATCCCTGTTATCCTGTTTGCCAATAGAGGTGTCCCTCAGATGCTATCAGGGAAGATGGGCTTATATCCCCAAACACTTATTCAGTTACAAAAAGCAATCATTTTGTCTACCTGTGCAATAGTGCACAGAATATTAAATAAAAAACTATACTAGCAAGAGACTTATCCACAGACCCTTTCTATAAAAAATACAAAGGAGAGGAATGAAATGATTACTACTTTTACCACTAATTAAAATAATAATAATGTGGTCCATGTAGCTAAAAAACTTGGAAATCCCTGTTTGGAGGCTCTCAAGGTGAATTAAGGACTTCTTAGTTTAGCCTTTCCACTGAGAGTCAGGTAACACCGGACATCAATTCCTGGTGTCTCTCAAAACCCCAATGTGGCTATCTGTTCCAAGCCTCCCCTTTAAGGGGTGTAGGCACAACTGCACAATTGTATTGGCAAAGGGTAGGGGAGATTTCCCTTATGTAGGAGAGAGAGAGAGAGAGAGAGAGAGAGAGAGAGAGAGAGAGAGAGAGAGAGAGAAAGAGAGAGAGAGAGTGAGAGAGAGAGAGAAAA